>NW_027524086.1:0-231454 GCF_052094955.1 Ictidomys tridecemlineatus
ATCAGTAACATTAAGGAACAGCAGCAGTGAACTGTCTCTGACAGGTGCTGGTTCACACAGGCACTTCTTAGAACCAGCTGGATCCCCACTGGCACCAAGGATGGGGGCCAAACTGGGTGGCCTAAGTCCCCTAGCAACAACCCACATGCAGGGCTCTTACTGGCTTTGACAGTCGTCTCCTCCTCCTCCTCCTCCTCCTCCTCCAAGCTCTCTGAACCAATGGTGATGTAAAACTCTTAGCTTGTCTTGGCTTTCAGGGCTGGAGCCTTCTCTGACTTCAGCTTCTGGCTGAGCTCTGTGGTTCTGTAGGACAAGAAGAAGTGCCTATACCAACTGGATGGCATGACATTCCTGGAAGATGAGAGTCAAATCAGTGATGAGAACGCAGTGTAGATGGAATTCTGTATTCAGCATTCTCACTGCTTTTGTAAAGTGCTTTTACGGTTCTCAGTTGGTCTTTAACAAGCTTGTGAGACATTTTTATTCTTCAATGATTGAACCCCTTAATGTCCCCCCACTGCAGACACCCACACATGTGATGTGACATGGCTTCCTGGAGGAAACAAGAGTCTCCAGTGAGCTGCTTCACACCAGACTAGTAATCTAGTTTATTCCATGAAGATTGCTCTGAGGTATCCCTAGTAAAACCCTTCAGCCCAACCAGACTTACTGTTCCCAGTGCTTACAGATGTCCAAAACCGTGAAAGGCTGAGGAAGGATTTGTTTCTGCAAAGAAGAAACACAAAGAACCACAATTGTCACCTGACACTGTAAGGACTCTTCTTGGGGCAAACTATCCTCTCCTTGGCCTTAGAGCTGCCAGATAGGTGGTTCAGAGAAGACTCCTTTGCTCTAGTACAAATGTCTGCTTGGTCTTGCCAATCTTCTAGAGATGGGAAGTGCAAGCAATTCTACTGGTAAACCCTTTAACATAATGTGTCAGTAAGAGGCATCTGTGTGAGGCTGGAGCTTAAATATTCCCAGCTAGCATTTATCCAGCCTCCCTGGCACTAGCCAGTCTTAGAGCTCACAAGACATTTTTTCCACCCCTGATCCTTCAGAAGGACTTTGAAGGCCTTCAAAGGACTAAAGAGTCAACTCTCAAAGCACAAAGTGGAGCCCAGATACTCACTCATCCAGATGGCATGAATGGGGCCCACTGGTCTGTGGGGAAGAGGCTGAGCCCATGTGGTACTGGGCTCTGGCAGAAGGCAGGGAACCAGGTGGAAATGAAACCCTTGAAAGAGATGCCAGAATGTGGTCTGCTCTCTCACCCCAGAGAGGCTGTTCCCCTTCTGCCCTGGTGAGCCCCAAGAAGTGAGAGCACCTTCCTCTGGAGTGTCTGGCGTCCAGGCAGAACAAAAGCACGTGGGCATACACAAGGGCCACGGGAAGTGGTGGAGGCAGCTGGGAATGGGGGCAGATGAGGTACCGAGGCCCTACTGAACCCAGGCAGCAGACCAAGGCATGTTGGAGGTACTCTGCAGCCCTCCAGAGAACCCTCCATCTTACCAAGAACCTGCCCTGCCTCCAGGGTTTCCTGTCCCAGGAATTGACCCCCTCCCTACAGGGAGTCACAAGGTTGTTAATTAAGACTTTGGCTCCACCCTACAGCCCTGTAGGCTTTGAATTAGAATGAATTCTCATTTTTGTTTTTTAATTTGTTTACAACAGCAACAATGGCTCAGATCCCAGTGATATTATCATCTGGCTAAGGACTGTGGACAAGATACTGGAAACTACCACTGATGTATAAAACAATGTTAGCCGAAATGAACAGAATCTTTTAAAAATTAATATTAGGAGCTGAAGTATAGCTCATTGTTACTTTACCTAGCATGCATACAGCCCTGGGTCCAATCCCAAGCACAAACATAAGTAAAATAATAAATCATGCAATGTGAATGCGACCAGCATGACATTTGTTATAAAACTTAGCAAAGTCAGTAATAGAGTCTTTAAAACTAAAGACTGATTTCAACATAAATTTCTGTAGCTTACCTATTTCAGATCTACTTTTCCCTTCTTGCTTTATTTCTAATATTAATAGATTTCTTAAGCATGCAAATTCATTTCAAACATCAAAGATACACTTATATCTAAATTAATAAATTTTTAGATTAGATACTAATTTCACTGGTAAATGATACATCTTGCACGAGTTAAAAAAAAATTTATTCAACAAGTCTTTTTTAAAAAAGAACACAAGAGTAGAAGGGGCATAGAACTAGTCAGCACTTCCAGACACAAAAGAGATGCAAAGTGCCAGAAGAGCTCAACTTGTTACAAGTTTGCAGGCTGCAAATGGTGTTTGTCTCATTTGGCCAGGACAAACCTCCCTGCTGTGATCGGTCGGGTCTCTCTGTTAATTACAATATAATTCTCTTAGCAAGGCTTTCAGTCATCTAAATAATAAATAAATTGCAAATGGAGGTTAATTTCACAATACTATGGGTGTACAAGAGCCAGAAAAGAATGTGTCCACGGAAGACATGGAGCCACACTAAAAACCACTAAACCTCCTAGACGATTTCCACAGGGAATTATAAACAGCAATCCAGGACCTTTTTTGGCTGAATGTGATCTACCCCCAATTAAATGCCAGTCTCGTGAAGTTGAGTTGACAAAATGTCCACGGGATATATCAAAGTGCTTAAATGCACTCTATGGTCATGTATAGCTAATTAAAAGAAAAAGAAATTTAAATGTCCCGTGTGGCAGCGCATGGGGAGGGTAGAGGATTTGGAGAGTGGCCGCCCCTGACCCCGTTCCTTTTCCACCTGGAAACCAGCAGTGGGCAGGGTCCTGGGAGACTCACCTGGCTCGGTCACTGGAGGACCTGAGTCCTGCTATCCAAAGTCCCTTCGCAGCCTCCTGACGGCTGGAAAGATGCACAGGCCCTTCCCAAAACCCAGCCAAGGAATCAGCAGTGAGAAGAGGATGGCACAAGACTGTGCCCCTCTCCAGAAAAGAAAAGCCATATTCAGTGTTTTAATTATTTAATACCAACATTTTCCCCTGTCTTTCACATACTTTCTAAATTAATGCAGTAATGAACCTTAATCAGACTTCTCTACTTTTAATGTATTTCTTCTTTGGTCAAGAAAATTTTCAGGCTTAAAAGAGTTATAGGTATTTACATAAATCCTAACAATTTAAAAACTAAAAGTTCTCTTTAACATGCCTTTTTCAGAGTAATAAAAAATTAGGGAGAGGAGGGGAATTCTAGATGACTGACAACAAGCAAATTTTCCTTATAGTTTAAATGATTATTCATTATGGGAATGTGAGTGAAATGGTGAATTTTTTTTTGTTTTGTTTTGAAGCTTTTAGACTTTTATCAATGAGTGAGTAATTTCAATGTTCAGTCAAAACCCTTTACTTAACAGGCTGGGATGGAAGGTATCTTGATGAGAATATGACAGTGGAAATGAATGCTATGTCATCTTCCCATGTGTTCTTTTCTCCATCCCTACTCTTACAAAGACTTTATATTCTACATAGAAGGTTGTGTGGGCTAAGCATTTTTAACTGGGCTTGGAAAAAACTCTTAGATAAATACACAGACAAAAATTTCTGTGCATTATTATCTCCTACAAGCTTAATATTAGAACTGAAAGCAGTTTCTTGAGGTTCATAGAAATTCATTATATTGAATAATTTTACTGTATTATAAACAACACAATTGATAATGGATTACAGCAAATATTGGCATATTATATACACATGTGATTTAAGTGTTTTCAAAATAAAGCAAGTCTTGCTTTGCAAATATGAGTTCAAATATTGGGACCAGTGAAGTTGTATGTTCAGAGCACTTGAATCAAAATAATAGAGTTAATATTTTCTGCTTATTCAGTGAAGAACATGATTAAGTCTTGTTTGTGAAACTTTAAAAAATGTGAAGTCACTTTTTACAAAGCACATTGAATTAGTTTCAGCCATAGGTTAGTGGAAATAATTCTGTAGAGGACACAGGTTTTGTGTTATAGGATTCATTTGATGTCAGGGCACTTGATATGTGCTGTATATAGAGCATAATTGAGTGTCAGTTTGTGCTAGTTTAAAATCTAAATAATGATTTTTATCTCCAAACTTTTGGGTTTTCTTCATCTGAGTGAGGCTTAAGGTCATTTTATTAATTTACTTGTTTCATATCAGAATTGAAACATCCAAATGAACATGGTCTCATTCAAGGTAGTCACTGGGAAATGATTCTAATGATTATGTTACTGCTCAGAGTTTTAGAATAACTATTTTTGTTTTTAGAGATTAATAATAATACTTTAAGCATTCCCACTGGTGACTGATCTTAATTCCTTGAAATTTTCTGCTGTTGAGAAAAAGTAAAAAAAAAAAAAACAGTTTAAAGCCAATTCTATGGAATGAGCATTTAATTGGGGAATAAATTACAAAGATAATGAGACCTGAGTTTCTTGAATGACCAACCTGTATACCTTGGTTTTCTCAAGTAAGAGTATAAAAGTTGCTTGTGTGGGGGCAATATTATGAGCTTAATGTTTGGTGTCTCCTAAATTAATGTTGAAATTCTAAGTCCCAATGTGGTGGTATCAGGAGATAAAGCCTTTGGGAAGTAATTAGGTCATAAGCAAGGAATCCTTATGACTGATGTGTGCCCTCATAAAAGGGACTCAGAGAGCTAGTTAGCAAGCTTTATGCCTTCTGAGGACACAATGATTAGCTGTGTGGAACCCATATTAGGCCCTTGTCAGAACCTGACCATGCTGTCCTCCTGAGTTTGGTCTCTCAGTCTACAGAATGGTGAGAAATGACTTTTCATTGTTTCTAAACTACCCAGATGTAGGTAATAGCAGTCCAAACTGATTAGGACAGGAACATTTTTAGAATAATAATTTAAAATGTCTAAAACTTTTTCTGTAGAACCACATGGATAGTATTTTTCCAAAGCATAACATATTATAGTTGTGATTTTAACTAAATACATCAGAGTAAAATGTTTTCCTATAATCAAAAAATATAATAACTAAAAACTTCTTTAAACAGCATTTCATTACTGATCTTATATTTTTAACACTTATAAAATGTCTGTAAATGTACACATTGACCACAGGAGACCTCCATGTACTGTGGTGTGTACAGTCAACATACAAAAACTATAATTCTACCTCATCAATTTTGACTTGCAACTAATATGCCAGATTTATAGTACTAACTACTACTGTAAATGAATGTTATCCAAAAGAAATTTCTGGAATGGTTTTTCTGAATTAGGAATTCTAATAAAGTTTTCTTGTAAGTTTAAACAAAAGCCATCTTTTCTTAAAATAAACCTTCCATGCAGCCAGTTGAGTATTCAAAATTTATTGCATTGATTTTTAGAACCATTTAACTAAAAATAGCTTGCAGTTTCTCCTCACTTATGCCAGAAGGTAATGGTCTTTCTTTTGTTAATAAACTATCAAATGGATAAAGATGCCTGAAATTTTAAAAAATATAGGTTTATTTTAAACAAATTGGAATGAAGCAGCACATGATGAAATCTACCCAAATAAGTTCTGTGACAGTCACTTCTGAAAGATTTCATGCATCTGCTGCACTCATCTGTTCTAGTATATTTATTGAATCACTATCATTATCACATAGTCACTCCTCATCAATAGTTGAACTTGAGGTAAAAAAATACATAATCTCCCACAACTACAGTTAAGAATACGTTTTCTCTCCACCTACATACAACTCTATAATGATGTCCAAATTTGTGTTTTCAAAGTTTCTGCTTTGACCACTGGCAGAAACAGCATAGCAGACCATATGGTTTGTTGATTTGAGTAAGAAATTCTTTGGCCCTTGTTTAATTCAGTAGTTCTAGTCAATCTGCTCAGGAGAGTCTAATGAGAGAACATAAGGATGCTGCTGTTAAGATGAGGTACATTGGCAACATTTATGCATTTCTTGTCCACCCTTGGCTGGGCATTGCTGTTAGTTTTCTTTTCTTTATGAAAAAGTTAAATGAACCACTGAAGTAATCAAATATTTTCCCATGTGGGAAAATAATGTTTTAAAGAGGTAGCCACAGGTTTAAATCCTGTGACCTATAAAAAGTTTAACGAAAGTGGGAACACAGATTTACCTGTTAACAATAGATCAGAGGCTGACTTTTCCATTTGGCTTAAGTATTTTGATGATCTTCATGGTTCTGATGTGGAAGGACAGGAATGAGTGGGTTGGAAGGCCTAAAGGAGTGCAGGGATTCTCTTCTGAATTGGCGTTTTACTTCAGAAATTGCTATTATGAACACCACCTTTGGAAATGTCTTTCTGTGCTCCACTAGTATGTGGACTGCACGGGCTCCTCCTATCCCCCATGTAATATTTTTACTTCTGTAAGTAAAGTTGTATGTCTCAGCAATTTTTCTTTCCAATTTGTCCCTATATCTAGATGAGCATTGCTTAGGAAGGTCATCTTAAATGTCAGTTTCTAATTGGTAAGGTTAATAGACTCTGGGAAAAATAAAAATGAGTGAAGACCTTTATCTTGAACTTCTTATTGGATTTAAACTCATTGATTAACTGAACTCCTCCTTCCCTCTTTTCCTTTATTGGCAATAATGTTGTTAGTCTGCAGTATGAGATTTTACAGACATAAGCAATATAACATTATGTCAATATCTGTGTTAAAAATAATTCCCTATATTAAAGACAATTACTATAGAGACACTGCAGTTAAACATGTTTGGGGAATGCAGCTTTTCAATCACAGGATTTAAAAAATGTATATTAGTTCAAGGACACCTCTCTTATGCAGAGAAACTATCTTGGACAGAGTAATCTACCTGAGATAGTTAGTGCCTGGCACAGGGTCTGAAGTAGGGTGTTCATTAGTGAATGGGTCTTTTTTTTTCAAAAGAATGTCACTTGCCCTTCACTTTCATTTAATTATTTGGCTTGATATAGAATTCTAGGCTCAAAATAATTTTATTCACTGAACTTTGAAGATATGAGTTTATTGTCATCCAGTGTCCAGTTTTGCAGGTTAAAAATTTGTAATCTGATTTCTGTTTGTTCTGTTTATTAGTTTTTAATATTCTCTTTGGAAGGTCTGCAGTTTTTCTCTTGTTGGTATTATGATAGTTTATTACAATATGTTCAAAATCGTCTTATAAAAACTATTCCTGCTTTGTACTTGGTAGGCTCATTTAATCTCAAACATACATTATTTTTTATTCAGCTAAGAGAACATTATATGTTTCATTATTTTCTTTCTTCTGTTTTCCCCTTCTGGGTTCAAATTTTGCCAAGCATTATGCCAGCCTTGAGGTTTTAAGCAAGTTAACCTCTAACATCTTTGATCATCAATTGCATTATTATAAAGTGGAAATTATAACCCCAGAGAGGCCAGTACCCAATATGGTAATTATTTTGTCTCCTTCAGAAGTCTTGCTTCTGTAAGCTTATCATTTGACCAAAGCACTTGAATCTAAATATAGACTTCTGGCTCTTAAAGTGATGGCTAGGCTGTTTTTAGCATGAAGGTTATTGAACATGACTCTGGTCTTCCCCAAGGTAGCACTGGCTCATTTTTGAAAACTTCTTTGGATATTGTAACCTGTGTGTTAAATGTCAAATACAGAAGTCAGCATCTAGAAATGAGTCAAACGAAGTATACATGGAAATGGAGGTAGAATATTACACAAAAGTGTGATTCTTAGGTTTGCTTTAAGGTAGAGTCTATCAAAGAAAACAGTGGCATCTATAAGATTTCTATGTGGCTTCATCTGATGAATGGATTCCAAGTCAATCTTTCCAGAAAAGCAATTCTGGTCAGGTCACACTGCTTTAAAGAATCTTAAGTGGCTCTCCATTGGTTACAAAGTTAATATCAGATTTCTCAGCTTACTTGTCAAGTTGTTCAAAAGATTAGCTCTAATTAAACTTTCCTACTTTGTATCCCCTTCTCTACATACTCCTTCAGTCTAATAGATCTGTTTCTCAGATCTATCTTACACTGTTGCTTTAGACTGGATTTTTTCCCTCCTCCCATTTCTAACATTAAAATTCTTCTAATTCTTCTAAAATTCTTCTAAAATTATGATTGATCTTCTCTTACATATTAGAAGGCCCAACATTCTTCTAAGGCCCATCTCCATGGCCTCTTCTTTTACAAGACTTTGCCAATCTCTGTCACTCCATATTCTACTTCTCTTTATGTTCCAAAGCACATTATTTGTGCATTTCTTATAGCAACTAACCTAACCCATTTAGGTGACATTAGGCAGGACTGGTGTCACACTCCTATGTTATCTCCAAGACCCAGTAGTACCTCTTGTGTAAGCTGTGCTCAATGAATGTGGTTGAATGAAGGAAGAACTGGACACATTGCAGCCATTGCTGCATTGTAATGTTTTGTGTAAATTTAGAATTTTATTAAATGGAGCTGACTGGTAATCAAATTTACTTTGTTGACCCTTGACTTTAAAGTTTTTTTATTATCTATATGGTCATTTTCTGATATTTCTTGTTTTCAGCTTTGATGGGGTATAATTAACAAAAATTGTGTACACTGAAGATACACAACATGATGTTTTTGTAAGTATTTATTGTGACATGTTTGTTACAACATCATGTCACATAGTTATTATTTTTGTGTGTGATAGGAACCCATAAAATTTCCTCTCAGCATATTTTAAGTATTGATTTATATGAATAGCTATGAGGGCTTGCTAGTGATATAGGATTACTGCCAGATTTGGGGGGAAATATTTGCTCAGCTTTCAGTCTTTTTCCTGTCAAGCATTTATATGAAAAAAAGGCAATCAACTGTAATGCTGCTTGTGACTGAAAATATTGTGCATTTTAATGAAATTTCTTATACCATCAAACTTGTTATTTCTTTGGAAATAATTTGAAAATAAACTGACATCACTCAGAATCAGTGGTATTAAATCTGAGGGTCAAGATCTGTTTCACAATGTGTTATCTGTTCTACTTTTTTCTCACTGATGAAATGGAAGATACTGAAAGATCCAATACCTAAGTTGCAAAATTCCTGGTTAGGAAAAGTGCAGCTATTATAAAGACACTGGAAGTTTCTTGATAGGTATGAAGAAGACTAGGGCAAGACATTGCATGGTGGTTTATTATGTATGACTTCTAATATGTAAGAGAAGATCAATCATAATTTTTTGTCTTCAGTCAGCAAACATTGATTTGTAGCCAGTCAACATATTCCTTTTTATTTTTGCGATGGTGATGACATTTAAGAGAGTGGTACTTAAGCCCTCCATCTGAATAGAAGTTTTAAATTGTAGGGACTTGTTGCCAGTCAGCTGTCTGTTAAATATACAAACATGTTCCTTTTTTTTCAGGAATTGAGTGTCTTTTTAAGTTTAGATTGATTATTTTTCCCTTTAAATGGAAAAAAATCTTAAAGATAATTTCATATAAAAACCTCATTTTGAGTATATAGGACCTGGGATCAAACTGAATCTTCCCAAGTTAATGCTAACAATAGTAACAACAACAGTAGTATGATACTAGCAGTTGGTTTTTAAAAAAAGGTATTTGAGCTGAAGGTAAATTTTAGTGTTTTCTGTTTTGCTTTGTTTTAAATTTGGAAGCTTGCATATGTTTAAATGCCAGTGCAAGGAATCTTATTGAGAAAAGTTTAAATATCCAGTAGTCAGAAGACCTCCTAAAGTGAAATTTTCAAGAAGCTGGGAAAGAAAAGGGGATGTATTGGTTTCTATTGATGCTGTAACAAATCACAGTAAATTTAGTGGCTTAAAACAACACATTTTCTTTAATCATACAGTTTTGAAGGCCAGAAATGGATCCTTATAATTACATTGAGCCTGCTTGAAAAATTTTGGATAATCTTCTCTTATCAAAATTCTTAACTTAATTATATCTGCAGAGATCCCAGGGAAGATAACATATTCACAGCTTCCAGGGCAAAGACAAAGGGTGGGGGTGTTAGCCTGATACAGGGACCAAACATATTTGTTCTAGTGTTTAATCCAGGTTTTTTTTTTTTTTTTTTTTTTGCTATTTTTGCTGTGACCAAAAGACCTGACAAGATCAGCTTAGAAAATGAAAAGTTTATTTTGGCTTAAGGTTTCAGGGCTTTAGTCCATGGTGATCCAGCTTCACTACTCTGAGCCCAAGGTGAGGCAGATCATCATGGCAGGAAGGCATGGTGTAGGAAAGCAGCTCAAAATATGGCAACCAGAAAGCAGAGAAAGCTTCAGTCACCAGGGACAAAATATAAACCCCAGATGCACACCTCCATTGACCTACTTCCTCCAGCCATGTCCTACCTGTAGGCAATTACCACACATTAATCCATTCAAATGATTAATCCATAAAGTGGATTAATTTGGTGATCACATTACAGCTGTCATTTTCTAATCATTTCTCCTCAGAAAATTCCTCCATCATCTCACACTTGAGCAGTTGAAGGATACTACTTATCTAAATCCTACTAGTCCTAGAGGGAAGAAGGAAAATCTTTCTAATTTAACTGATAAGAAAGAAGTTTAAAGACACACAAAATAGGATGGCAGTATGTCTGGTAGTGCAAACAAAATGTTTTTCTTATTTCCTCTTTATAAAATAGAGTTTGCTTCAGTTTCTTGAAGAATTAAGCACAGCTAGGGGATTCACAGGAGAAAGAGCACACCTTCATCTAGCCAATGGAAGAGCTGCCATGGGACAAGAATCCAGGGGTTACAGGGTACAGAGATATTCAACACAAGGCCATACTTAACCTTTCTGTTACTGGAAGTTTTCAAGGCATGTCAAATGACTATTTGACATAGTTTACAAAGTACACAGTTTAGAAAGTAACTAGGTACACAGTTACATGAGAGGACCTTATAAACAATTTTCATATTTGTTGATTACATAAGTGCTGCTTTCCTACATAAAAAATATTTTTTAAAAATGAATACTATAGAACATTAAATGCCAATACCATAGGTAATTGTTCAGGAGCAAAGAATACAGTGAGAATTCCTAAGAGGTCATTGTGGATCAGTTAGCAGTCTGAGATCATGGAACTCTGCTTTTTTTAAAGTATTCACCATGTAACTTGAGTGATCTTAAGACTTTTTTAAAGTTTAGTTTTACCATGAATTTACCATGAATAATAAATGACATAAAATGAAAATAGATACATTAAAATTAGCCACATCTTAATCATATCTTTTCTCAATCTCATTTTTCCCCTAGGTATCAAGATTGTTAAAAATTTGGTATGCATTCTACTAGCTCTTTTTCTATGGGATTATATACACTTTTGTGTATATGTAAAAACATACAGTGTTTTGTTTGATTTTACACAAATGATGTAATTTTTTTGAATACTTAATAAGTATTCAAAATACACAAATGATGTATTTTTTTTGAATACTTAATAAGTATTCAAAATACACAAATGATGTAAATTTTTGAATACTTAATAAGTATTCAAAAAAATTTATGCATTTGACACTCTTTTCTGTTAGTTTATCCTTAGTTCTTTCAATTGTCACAAAATATCTCATAGTTGGAATGCTCTACATTTTATTGACATGTGCCCATGAATTAATGTGCCTAATATATTAATTGTTGTTAAATTTTTTTCTCTTGTAAGCAATGATATGGTGAACATTATTTATTCCAGATACCTTTCTAAATATGATCGTTAATAGGTCGAGAAGAAAATCAGAAAAGAAGTGATAATATGAAAGAGCAGGGCTTCTAAGATACACATTGTTGCTGCTAAATTTCCTTCCATAATTTCTGTAATATCCTTTTTATAACTTTTGAAGAATACCACTGTCACTTGGCACTTGGACCAGCATTTAACATTATCATCATTAAACTTTTGTCCCAACTAGTAAAGATGCCCAATAATTAACATGCTTTTCTCTTGTTACTAGTGAGGTTATCTTTTCAAGAGAATGTGTTCAGTGCTATATTGTGTGTGTGTGTGTGTGTGTGTGTGTGTGTGTGTGTGTGTGAGAGAGAGAGAGAGAGAGAGAGAGAGAGAGAGAGAGAGAGAGAGAGAGAGAGAGAGAGATTTGTTTATTATCCACTCATTTTCCTTTTGGGTTAATTATTTTCTGCATATTTTTAAGAATGCTTGGATTTTCTGACAATTAGTTCTTTTTTTTCTCAATCTGCTTTGTATTTGAATTTTATGTTTGGGTTTTTAATGTTGTATACATTTATAAGTTAAGTTTTTGATTTTTAAATGTATTTTAGATCTTAGGTAAAGTGTTTAAGAATTTTTCCACTACAAAATTATCAAAGAATCTTGAATTATATCTTCTTACATGTTTATAAATTAGTTAATTTTTAGAAATTTCATTATAATTTTCAAATATTGGAGGCTATTTTTAGTGTATAGTGATAAGTGAAAAGTCTGCAGTTTTAGCTTTTTTAAATGGCTACAGTAAGCCTTTTTTTGGAATGTTTTATTCTTTTTCTATTAATTTTCAGTACCAACTGTTGATCTTTGTATACACACACACACACACAGACACACACACATACTTCCCTTTACAACCATCACATACACAAGTCTGTCAGAAACTTTATTTAAAAAAATTTAAAAATATTTTTATTGATTGATTTTTACCGACAAATTAAGTTGTATTTACCATGTGTAGGATGATGTTTTAAAGTATATATACAAGATGTAATGACCAAATATAGCTAATTTACACATGTATTCTTTCATGTAACTATCATTTTGTACTTAGAGTATGTTAGAACACTTTAAATCCATTCTATTAGCATTTGTCAAGAATACAATATACTAATTACTCACACCATGTTGTGAGTAGAACTCTGACCTTCTTATACCTATGAAATTACATTTTTTTGGACCAACATTACATCTGCACTCCAAACAGCACAGCCGTAGTAACCATCATTTTACTCTGTTCATCTCGAAGTTCACCTTTTTCAGATTCTTCATGTGAGTAAGATGTAGCAGTCAATGATTCATTGTGTCTGCCTTACAGCACTTAATGTAAACTCCTGCATGTTCATCCAGGCTTTTCTATTTTCTTTAAGTCAACAAGAATTCATTTGGAGAGGATGTGGTGAAACAGAAGAGTGTGTATTCATTTCATGATTACTTAAATGGATACATTTTCATTAAACACAGAGAAAAGGCATATGCAAAAGCAAGCTTTTCTGGGTCACATTCTTCAGTTTCTAAAGTTGGATTTTTGAAAGAATTTTTTTTAAGATATAGATTAACACAATATCTTCATTCAGTTCATGTATTTATTTATCTGCATAATGCTGAGGATTAAACCCAGTGCCTCACACATACTAGGTGAGTGCTCTACCACTGAGCCACAACCCCAGCCCCTGGATCTTAATATACTAATTGCTGATTGCTTTTTTGGGTGCATATTGATTGTACACAACAGTAGATTTCACTCAGGTATATTATACTTGAATACATCATAATTTGATCAGTTTCACTCCCCATTAACACTCTTTCCTTTCCCTACCTTTGTCCTCTTCCTCTTCACTGGTGATCTCGCTTCTACAATCATTCTGTCCTTCCCACAATCCCCACAGCTTCCACATATAAACAGGATACTTGTCTTTCTGAGTCTGGCTTATTTAACTTAATGTGATAATCTATAGTTCCATCCATTTTCCTGCAAATTACATAATTTTGTTTTTCTTCTTGACTGAATATTGCTCCTTGTGCAAATATAGTACATTTTCTTTATTCATCTGTGACAACTAGAATGATTACATAACTTGGATATTGTGAATTGTGCCATGTTGTACATGAATATACTAGTATCTTTATAGTACGCTAACTTTAATTCTTGCCGCTAAAATACTGACAAGTGATTTAGCAGGATCACATAGTAGTTTAATTTTTAGTTTTTTGAGGAACCTCTGTACTCATTTCCATAGTGACTGTACTAATATGTATTCCCAGCAGAAGTGTGTAAGAGTTCCTTTTACCCTGCATCCTCTCCAGCAGTAATTATTTGTTTTCTTGATGATTGGCATTCTGACAGGGGTGAAATGGAAATTCAATGTAGTTTTGTTTTGCATTTTCCTAATGATTAAAGATTATGAATACTTATTGTAATTGATGGATATTTTTACTTTTTTATTTTTTAAAAATGGTTGTATTAGTGCATTGTAGTTATACATGATATTGGGGTTCATTTTGACATGACATACTGTACACATGTATGTATTATTTGCTCCATTTAAAGTCCCTAGTACTTCTCTTTCCTTCCTACTCCCCCTGTTCTTCCTTCTCTACTCTATGAGAATATTTATTGATTTTTTAAATAGGTACTTTATAGATATTCGACTTAATAAAGGTGAAATTCACTGTGGTATATTCATGTATGTACATGACATGATTTGGTCAGTTTCATTCTGCAGTTCCTTCTTTTTCCTGTTCCTCCCCTCCCCCACTTAAAGCAATTAGTTGGATGACTACATTCTCTTTGTATACTAAGCACATCTGGTAAGGAAATGCTTTTCTTATTGATGTTGCTAATCTAACTTTCTTGGTGGTAATTTGACATTTCTTTGCTTTGAAACACTTTGGTATTGAAATTAACCATTTCTTAAGGCTATGTGAAATTTCTTTGTAAATTAAACTGTTTGGACTGTGTCATTTTGGGGGGAAGTATCTCTTTGACAATTTTCTCTGTATTTCTCCTATGGTAATTGGTGTCTTTGAAATTTCTGCTTTCTGGGGTTGATGTGTGTAAATTATATTGTCATGGAGATATCCATTTCATCACATTTTATTTGCATCAAGTTGGGGGTAGTAGTTTCTTATGATTATTTTAGCTTCTTTTCTCTGGTTATTTCTTGTTTTGCATATTGGCATTTTCTCCCTTTTTAGGCCTCAGATTTGTTGCAGTATTTTCCTGTTTTATTCTTTTACCCAGAGAAGAAATCTGAGACTTACTTATTAGTTTTATTATTTTGCTTTTTCCCCCTATGTCTTATTTTCTGTTTCTACCCACATACATATTTTTTGTTTTCTTCAAGTTTAATTTAGTGAAATTCTCTTAATTTTGGATGTTAATGGATTTATTTTCCTTGTTGTTTAATAGGTATGTGTTTAAGGTTGTGAATTGTAGTCTTAGAACCTTTTTAGCCATATAAAATATAATACATAGTGTTTGCATTATACTTATTATTGCATAGATATTTTAGAATTTCTGTTTTTCTGACAGTTATTTGGGTCTTAAAATTATCAGAAGCTAGGAGCTTCTTAACTACAGATTTTCTTAGTGACTTTTCTTTAATTGCATTGTGTTTAGAAACTGTAGTAGCCTATAATCCTAGAATTTACTGGGATTTTATCTTTCACTTCAAATGAGACCACATTTTTTTTCCTTCCTTAAGGCCGATTTCTTAAAGAGAAGGTTTATTTTATGATTTTACCTTACAGTTAAATATATATAAATTAAATCTACTTTATTATGTCAACCTATGTATGTTTTTAGTATTTTTATCTACTTTTTTAATCCCTTTGTGATTCATGCTTTGAGAGGGTTGGATAATAATCTATGAATAATGTATTACCATTCGAAACTCTTTATACCTGCTATAGAGTTTGTGTTACAAATATGTATCATATAATACCTAGATATTAATATCATTATTTGATATGAATATCTGATATGATATGAATATAAGTGAATCACACTTAGCATTGTAGTGTTTTCTTCTTTGCTTGTTTGGTTCTTTTTATCCTAAGTTCAATATTGCCTGATGTACAATCTGCCAGCCTCCCTCATTTCCTCCCTTCCTCTTTTCTTTCTTTTTATCCTTCTTTCTTCTTCTCTTCTTTATCCCATGTCTTTCTTTGTCTATCCTTTTGTTCTCAAGCTTCAACAGTCAGGTGATTGTAGAATAGAGTGGAATCTGCCTGTGATGCAACTGAAAGCATGTTTCCTTTCAGTGGGTGAGTTTGATTCTAACAGTCTGAACAACATAAATTTGGTGTTAGTAATTTATTTTATATCACATTCTCCAATTTATAGATGTTTTTTTAACAACATTTCATAAGGTATTCTGCTTTCTTAGTTCTGTGTTTGCTTTCTTTTTATTAGAATAGTCTCTATTTCCATTTTAAACATAGTAATTGTTGTAACTGTAGAAAAACCTTTAGCTCCTTGTTGCTTTAAAGATCATGCAGTTTCCTCACTGATGATCCATAATAAAACTAATAGTTTTCTCTTCACTTATCCTTTTCTTTCAGGTGACTTTAGCATTATAAGAAAAATAATTTAAAATTCTTTTGTGATTTATCAGATTTAAATATCTTTGGTCTTAGTTACTAAGAGAGTCATCTTAATGTTATATAAACTACAGACCATGTTCTTGCTTCTTCAGCTTTCCCATTTTTAAATAAATTTTATTATTTCCATATTGTTATGGCTTAAATTACCTACATTTTTTAAGAGCAGTATAATTACACACTTGATTGGAATTTAGTGCCATAATTAGTTTCAGTATTTATGCCACTCTTTTATTTTATTATTTTATTATTTATTCCAGTTATCTCTTGGATGACTGTAGTTTATCTTTTAGTAAATCTCTCAAGAAGACACCATGAGCACAAGATTTTAATTGTTCATATATTTTTGAACATTGTCTGTTGCCTTTACAATTAGTGAGTTTGGTTGGGTTTAAAAATCTCATCTATATTTTCTTCTTCCACAATTTCATGAACATTTCTCCATCCAGAAGAATAACTGGAAGGCAGTGGTGTCCACTGAATTCTGTTTTTGAATGTTGCTTTAGACAAATGCAAAAGAGACTGATCTCTGTTCTGCCCTATAAGTTACTAGAATCTTTTGCCTTGCTGTTCAAATAGTTCTAGTAACTTTAATAGGACAGGTCCTACTCTTGACAGTTTATATGGGGAACTGTGTGACCTTTCAGTTGGTCTTTTATTAAAAAATTTTTCTTTTGTTTTATCCTATATATATTTTTTTCTTCCAATGTTTTGTTTTTCTTTTGTAATTCTAGAGATGTGCACTTAGATCCTCTTTACTTGGTTTTAGATTTCTCAGTTTATGTCTAGAGGTTCTTAAATTTGAAATAGTTTTTCTTTTTGATTCAGTTTCTGTCTTATTTCTTATATCTATGCACCTCAGTTGGGATTTCTCTGTAGAATCCGGTGTATAGTGAATAATCTTTTACACTCTGCTTGCTGATGTTTCATTTTGTCTTTTGTCTTCTATTTTAGCCATGTGGAACTCCTATTTGAGCCTTTTACAGTATCTTTTTAGGATGTCCCAGGTTTCCTTGGCCTCTAGATTTATATTATCGTCTTCCTATAAGGCACCCTATGATTTTTAGAGTGAGATTTAAGGGGACAGGAGAGGGCTGGGGTCTTCCTGTCTTGACCTCTCTGCCCGCCTTCTCCTCCTGCAGGTCTCTCTCACATCTTGCCTCTCATACAGGTTCTCTGGACCTGTCCTTGCCATCATTTCTCACATGTACAGGTTCTGGCTGCTACTCACATATATTTTAAGCAATCTAATTTCAATAACTTTTTAGTTTCTAAAAGTTCTTTTAATTTATGATCTACTCAGATTATCTTTTTTATCCCAGCCCCCAAGTAAAATATCTTCTCTTTTAACAACAAAATTATTTCTTGTCCTCCTCCTCTTCCTTCCTTTTTTCTTTATGGTAATTTAAGTTTGGAGGGAAACATGAGGCACTTGCTTTGCTTGTTCTTTGATCTAATCTCTCTGAAATTTCTGATAACTTTTCTAAATAATAGCTGTAAAGAAATTTTGAAGACTGAGTAGGCAAAATGTTTATATTTTTCTGTCTTCTCTGTTTATTATTTGTATTTTTTGGAAGCTCATACTATTCAGAAAACAAACTAATGACTTTTGCATATATTTGGCCAGTTGATGCTGCTGTTTTCCCCTGCCTAACATTTCTGAAAGTTTTCCTTCCTGATCTGGTAATTTCTGTTTCTCAGACCTTTCTATGTGTTGCTGACCATTCTTGTTTCTATTCAGCATTCCTAGAAAAATCATGAATATCTTCTTCACTGAAATAAAATTCATCCCTAATCAAGTATCTCTGCCCTCCAGGGCGAGGTCAAAATCTTCAGCATGAGAGAGAGTGAGCCTACCCCTTCCTCCATGTTTTGCCAGGTTAACTTTATTGTTTTCTTTATTTCTAACCTGGAATCAGTTTCAGTACTGAATCCTTTGTCCATTTGGGACACTTGTCTGGTATCTCATGATAAAGTGAAGTTCTTTACTTTTTAGGGTTCTAGAACTTTATTTATGGTCAGTTATAGAACTTAACACATTGTTATAAGTATTTTTTGAGTATCCACCTGGCCTCTTCTAGGCAGTATCTATCCTGCCTAGTAGTTTTTTGAAAGGCAGGGGAACAACTTCCAGTGTAGATCTGGTAGGCACAATTTAAAACACTTGAATGAACTGCAGGTTGGTGATATGTATCATTCCTGTGACTTAAATGTTATTCAGTACTTTCTCTGAAATAAGAAAATTTTCACTGTAAATTGTTTAAATTGTTGAGACATTCTAGACATTCCTGATCAAAGAGATACCATTAGAGGTGAAGGGGAGAATGGACTAGTAATGGATGAGATAAAGCTTGTCAAGTACATGCCTCATCTTTAGGGAAATAAAGTGTCTTAGTAGAGTGATAGGAGCTGAGAGAACTAGGGATTCTAAGTTTATGTCTAATTATTTAGGCTATATGTTAATTGCCACAACAATCTATTTTAAGGCTTTCTCAGAAATTGGTGTTCTTAGGATAGTACTTGATTTAGTGTTCATTCTAGTGACCACTCAATGTACTAAGTCAGGTAGCAAAAGAATATTCATTGTTCCTGGAAAGAAGACCATATGCTTTTGTTAAGAATAAATCATAAAGCTAACAATTGTTAAGATAAGAAAGGAAGCTTTTCCAATGTGTAACTGGAGTGACTACTTTCTCTCCACATTGATTGTACAGGAATATAATACCTACTGTGTACAAAGGGCCCTCTGCTAGGTGTTCTTGGAGAAGCAAAGGAAACAAGAGCCTGGGTTCCACTATAAAGAATTATGTTCTTCTAGGGAAAAAAAACAAGGGACTAAGAATAGATTTATTAGTTATCAAAGCACAATGAATGAGTAAGTACAAGTCAAAACATGAAAAACAGAAAAGTTTAAGTCTGCAAAACAGTAAAAAAAGTACAAAACAAGGAATGATATAATTTAGATGGAAGACTGACTCTTGATGGTGTGAATTTTGATCTGGTTATTGGAAGGAGAGGATGAATCTGGTAGCTGCCTCAAATGGGTAATATAATAATACACTGCACAAGAATAGAAGAAAAGACAGAGAAAGTTGTGATTTGTATAAAGCAGAAGATTGGTCAGCGAAAAAAGTATCTGTAGGACTTGGTAATCAAAAAAGCATTCATTTGCCTTATAATTTTTTTTAATATAAAGCTACTAAATAAACAGTTAAATAGGTAAAAAAAGTTAGACATACCACATTCAAAAGTTCAAATATGATGTGTGATAAGGAGTAAAAAAATAACAGAAAAAATCAGAGATAGGTGGAATCTGTTACAGGATACCTATCCTGCAGGCTTATTAAAATACTATAAAATAGCATATATGTAGCACCTAGCTCTTCATGGACCTGCGTTTGTTGTCTTTCCCTCCCTCTATATACCTTTTAGTTCTCAGATTGCAATGGAAAAGAGAGACTCTTGAATGATGCATGAAAAAATGAAACTTTCAAAAGAGGTGTGACTTGAGCCATAAAAGATTTGTGGGGGTTAGTGAAGTAATGGACATAATTCCAAACAGATGGGGTTATAGGTGTGTTTGGAGGAACTTTAAGAAGCTTTTGTTGAACTCAAGTGGATGAAGAGACTTGAAATATGGGCTTGGAACCAGAGATTGTCTGGTGGAATGTTCCTTTTCTGCTGAGATCCCTCTTGGAACCCTATTTTGGCTAATTGTTTACCTATCACTGTGTATCAGATCCTGTGGTAAATAGGAGTTAAAAGTTGAGTAACTTTGAATTTCTCATAGCAAATAGCAGAGTGCTTAGTAGAAAATAAAGTCCTCAATATATATTTGTTTAGCACATTAATGGAACAAATGCATAGGGCTGAATGAATATGGCTTTTCATGCCAGAGTTGTTTCTAAGTATATGGACAATATGAGACTGAATATTGTGGAGGGGTAGATTTGAGTGTCTTGGAGAGATAGGACTGTGACCCTGGCTTATTGGCTTATGGACTTCATGGATGTAGGCAACTTTTTTTGCTGTACATGCTGAACTCTGACACCATTTCTTATCAGTCTGTTCTTTTGGTCTTAGTTTCATTATTTATTAAATAAATCACCAATGTCTTCCTCATAGCTGTGAGGGTAAAATGGAAAACAGCTCAGCACCTGGCACATCCTAGGTATTCACATACATGTTAGTAATAATCACAATAATGGCTATTTTGTTTTTATTGTTTAAAATATTGATATCCATTTGAGTGACAAAATGTATTCTCAATCTACCCAAATATTGAGCAAAACTCAAAATAATGTATATTGCTAGTATACAATACTTTGTAGTTGACTCAGTTGTAGGAAAAGAAACCTCTTATTATGTCAAAATTTCATTTTTGGAGACAAAAGATCTATCTAAAAGACTCTTTAACTCTCTACTAAGAGTTTGAGCATTTTTTCAGCACCTGCTTAGTCTATTATACTAACTTGATTTCCTTGATCTTCATAGGAATTCTGAAAGTGTTGACCATAGTTTTTTATCCTAATTTTGGAGCTGAAGAAATTAAGGCTCAGGTGACAAAGCTAGTTTGTGACAAAGTTATTTATAATTAATAATGCTAAAAAGGAGAGGTTGAGATTTAGTTTTGATTTAGTCAAAAATAACTTGCAAGCAAGATAAAGAACAATCTG
Organism: Ictidomys tridecemlineatus; assembly: GCF_052094955.1. NCBI lineage: Eukaryota > Metazoa > Chordata > Mammalia > Rodentia > Sciuridae > Ictidomys > Ictidomys tridecemlineatus. The sequence continues at coordinate 20,955 of NW_027524086.1, forward strand.
TCAGTATGAACACTTGAAAAGGATTACTGAAAAATGAGACTGCACCCGTTTTAACCCTGCTGCCATCCCCTTAGTCTTGCAGTGTGCACAAGCACAAATGTATGTGTCAGTTTCATCTTTCAAAGAGTTGCCTTTTTGGTAACATAGTATTATAAAATACCAAATGTTGTTCTTCAGGGTTTCTTTCTGAAAATTTAGAAATAGCAGTTTTCAGTTGCTGCAAAGAGAGGTCCTCTCACTCTTCAGAATTTAGTTGTCTGTCAGATGTTTTTAAAGCCTTTAGAGAGCAAGTATATTGCACTGTAATGAATATGGGACCTGTGTGCTGTTTTGACATGAAGAATTCATTTTAGCATTTAGCAGGTCCTAAAGTATGGCATAAAACAGCATTTCATGGGATGGGGATGTGGCTCAACCAGTAGCGCGATCACCTGGCATGCATGCAGCCGGGTTCAATCCTCAGCACCACATACAAACAAAGATGTTTTGTCCACCAAAAACTAAAATAAATAAATAAATAAACAAACAAACAAACAAATAAATAAATATTAAAATTCTCTCTCTCTCTCTCTCTCTCTCTCTCTCTCTCTCTCTCTCTCTCTTAAAAAAAGAGAAAAGAAACAGCATTTCTAACTTCTCAATCATCCAGACTTAAAACCTTGGAGTAAGCTTCAAGACCTTCCCTCTGTATGCACATCAAGTTCTGCACATTCTTTCTCCCTAACCTATTTTTCAAAAAAAAAAAAATGTAATTTCTGTCTTGAAGGCTGCCTGGATCTACTCTAATGTGTAGTTGTGTCTTCCTTTTGCACCTCTGGTGGTTGGCATTTGATTACTATCTGTTGAGAGCCACAGCCGAAGGGGCCCCAGCAAACTTTCAGCTGCCAGCAAACTTCCAGCTTCCAGCTGATGATTGGCTCACAGTGGCCCCAGCAACATCTAGCTGATTGGCTCCTCAGAGGAAGTTTCCTGGGGCCCCTTCGGCTGTGGCTCTCAACAACTATCAATCTCAAACTGCAAGAGTGTGAATTTTTAATTTAAAAGTAATATTTCACCATAAAAAAACCAGCCATATCTCACTCAACGGTATGTTCTTACTATCTAACATAGTGTGGCATGGAGTGGGTTCATTGCTTGATGATTTAGTGAAATAAATGACTTTGATTATGTGGAACCCAAATAAGATGTTTGAGACCAGAGAAACTTTTTGTAATATTCAGTCCTAAAATAAGAAATAAAAGAGGAAAAAAAATCAAACATTATAATAAATATTCTGATAATTATATAGTTACTATGGGCTTCATTATTATTGGCTGACAGACCAATCTTTTACTTCCCAAGTAGTAATCTTCATCCTTGTATGAGTAGACTTTTATTTATTTATTTATTTTGGGGGTAATTTTTCTTAAAAGGCCATAACTCTAATGTAATAAGGATTATATTAATATCCCCCAAAGAGACTTTATATGACTATGCATATTAACTGCACCCCACAGAACCATCATGCTGAGGAATAAACTTAAATGCTAAGTAGGGTACCAGGAATTGTCCTGTCTCTTTCCTCTATGAAATGTGAGCTCACTATGCATATAAAACACACTGAAGCATAAAGCAGTAAAGTGAACCCTGCCTAGTGCAGTCTGGATAATGAAATGGAAAGTTTGTGTCTGAGTTGCCCAGAATCTTCCTTTTTCCCTTGTTACTACAACAATCATGCTATTCTCTAGAACTTGCAGAGAATGCCTGGGGCCCTTCATGGGGTCAGGCTTGTGAAACACTGAGTAGGTTCAGTAAAGCTTGTCAAGGTGTCTGTGCAGAAGGGATGTTACAATAGTAAAAGCACAGCTTAATTTTAACATGTCAATGTTTTATTTAGACTTTACTGAAAATTTTCTTGTATTGGTCAATATTTTAATTGTAAAATTCCTTTAACCCCCATACTAGAATAAAAATTTTAGTGTAAGGAAAAAATGGTTACTAAAGGTTTAAGATACCATTGAACAGTGGCTTTTTAATTTTTTTGAACACTGGCTATTTTTAAGTGCTTTTAATTGAATGAAACATGTTAAATTACACAGATATGTGCTTTTTAAAAATATATGCTAAAGATTTATTGTACTTTAATGATAAATTTAAATAAAATTATCAAATTAATAACTTTATTATTTAGTTTGTTAAGATAATATTGAATAGGTAATATTTAATAGGTGTGACCTCTGGGATGCTGAAATGTCCATAATATAAAAGTTTTAGCTACCTAAGACATGACATATTGCCGCAGTCCAGCTGCAGCAAAATAATCCCGGGGGGTGATGAACAACTTGTGTACATTGATACAGCAGGAGTGAGAGCCCTTTATTGTAGGACAGAAGGAGTATTTATACATTCCACACAGCTCATCTTAATTAACATAAACTAGATACAGCAGTCAACCAATAAGGAATCTCCACACTCAGGGTTGCTGGCGTTACCTCACAAACCACTCTCTCTGGCAAAATGCCAGGCACCATCCAGACTTGTTTACAGACTCTAACAACATATATCAATATATATTACAATTTTTCTATTATAAAATCTAAATTAAAACTTTGTACCAGTTCTAACTTCAGGATTATTTATTGTGCCTCATGTAATATGTTCCAGTTGAGATAAATTTAGTTATGCTATTCACAAAATTATTTTGTGAATAGCATAACTAAATTTATCTCATTTACATATTTATACACTTGCAAGAGACAAATGTAAACAATTTCTTATCTGCCATATGTTGAAATGCTTTAGTGAAAACATAACTGCCTATACAACAAAGATGGCATTGAATATCTGTATAGGAATGTAAAAAGTTATGTTAGCATATATCAGATGTGTGTTTGTATGTTTGAGTTTTTTTATCCAGCTAGTTTTGAAACTTAGATTGAACAAGAAAGTGCTATCATGTGGCTTGTTTTTGATGATATATTGTTATGAGGGAAAGCATACCCTGTGAACTCGCCATTTACTAGCTGTGTGACCTTGGGCAAATCACTTAAACTCTCGGAGTCTTCACATTCTTACTTGTGCGAAAATCAGGGAGGAGTTTTAGTAAATGACCTTTTTTAGTGATATTTGTGTCTATAATTCTGTGAATTGGCTAATAATACATTTTGTATTTTCATGGTCATAGTAAATATTTAAATAATTTCTTGTGTGGGTTTGTTTTTTTAAAATGCCATCATTTGGGGGGACTTTTAACAATTAGTCTAGGAGAAATTGTTATGAATAAACATTGGTTGAAAAAAAGCTTCTGGTCTTTTGTAAAGAGAAAAATGAGATTACTTTGGAAAGTTGTGATTATCATTGATGTTAGATCTGAGCTGTCAATGGACACATCATTATGATTTCTCTTTGTTTTCTTAATAATAAATTTCTTGTCAGGTTTCCATTAGAATAATTACATAAGTCAAAATTCCCTAAGCCCAACTCCAATTTGTTTCTCTTTGGTGAGTATACCATGAAATATTTATATAATTTAATGCATCTTTATTTGCTTAAAGTGCTTAGGCTGCTTCTTTCTCTTGTCATTTTAACCCTCAAATGATCCATCTGACTATTCTTTTTTTCCCTGAATATCTTTATATCTTTTATTTTAGGAATTGTATATTTTTCTGACTAAAATGCTGGTCCAGAATGACTACAATTATTGTTTCTTTCATGATAGGAAATTATTTCACAATTATAATTAACTTGCCATTTTCTGTATGTATGATTTAAAATGAGCTCACAATTAAATGCAAGCATTCCTCAGAGTATTTGAGTGGCTATGTATTGTCTTCTGTGCTTTTCTCACAGATTTGGCAAAAAGATCGCTCATCCTGAATGAATGGCTCTTGCAAGGTATTTTGCCAATCACAATCCTAATTATATGAAAGGCCTAAAATATTTTTGAAAGTGCTCAAAAGTGGTCAGAAGCAATTTTCTTATCAGCCCTTGTGTCTGATTAAAATGCCCATAAGATTCTCTTGGGAGTAGTGGGGAAGGTGAATTTTAAACATGGTACTTAACATGGTATGATTCTTCTTTGTGGCAGAGCAAGTTTGATCTTTAAGGAATATAGTATTTTGGAAGACTCTGTTAAGTAAATTGGGAATGATTTTTTACTTCATCCAATTCTGTTAGGATCTGATTTGTTGGATTCTAGTGAATCAGAGTTTTAGTGAAGTAGGTTTCATTATATCCCCAAAGAAAACACTCTGAATGAATTTTTACTCCATAGTATTTTTCTGAGATGACTGTAGGTTCTAGCTTTTTTTCTTCTTCTTTTTTTTTTTAAAAAAATAAGAAGACTAAGTCTCTTGAGTGTTGAGTGACTTATGCAAGGTCACCAAGAAGGTCAATGGCAATGCTGGAAATAGAATCTGGGTCTTGTGACTTCTAATGTGTTTCTCTTAGATACATGTTACCTCCTGAAATTAATATGTTAATGAAATTCCCTTATGGTGTGTATAATTACCAACTTTAAGTCTGAAGTTAGCTTAGGCAAATCCTTTCATCTTCCTCTGCACCTCCACCAACTCCCATATGTTCCAGAAAACATTTTATGTAGAAAGCTATTGTGTGCAAGTGTGTGTGTGTGTGTGTGTGTGTGTGTGTGTGTGTGTGTGTGTGTTTGAGAGAAAAAGAGGGGTAGAGGAACAAAATAGATCAGGAAAGACAATTTGTACCTGGAACTCCAGATTGGCATATACCATCAAGAAAATATTTTAAGATCCCAGAGTTTACTCCAGCACTGTAAAGCTTAAATTAAACACATTATTACATTTATATTCTTTTGTAGAACAAAGGCCAGATGTCCATGTCTTGATTCCATGGGTAGACATGTTCCACGACTCTATTAGATCAGCATTATTTTGAAAATTATTTGCAAGCATATTTACATTCTTTATCCAAATTACATTTACACAAGATTATCATAAGCACACAGAAATCTAAGAGAAAAAGCCAAATCTTTTATAATATATATTTTCGTAATATTTAAGTCCTTTTGAAAATCATATAGTATAATGCAGTGTCATTTATAAGATATAATTCCCCATTCATACAAGGATAATAGTTTACAACTATCTTCTTCAAATGATCAGAGTCAATGCTATAATTTTCCAAAAAACATTTTGAAGAGGAAAGAATACAGATAATAGTGTCACTGTTTATCTTGGGCCTGCCTTTTTCCTCTTAGCAATTTTGTCTTCAGGCTGCCTTCTTCTGTAGTGGCAAATTCTGAAGGCAGCAATCAAAGGTTTAAAAAAAATTACGATTAAACCAAAATATTAAGCAGAAGTGCCCAACCTCAGTAACTGTACATCTTACCACATCTGTTATCCTTGGACCAACCACAGCCAAGCACCAGAATGCTACACACTATAGAAGGGGAAGAGTAGAGGATAGAGAGGGCACCCTAATGTCTCTAGTAGTCATTCTCTTTTAGTTGACACTTCCTTTACCTAATACAATCAACTACCATCTATCTGATCCATACCGTATGCTGCCTCTTCGCATCCTTTTGGCCATTTGAAAATACAGGGAACTGAGTCATCTTTCCAGGTGACCTTAGTTATGGGATTGTATGGGGAACACTGGTGGAAGGTCAGGGTGACAGCAAACTCTTCGGGACTTCAGCAGGAAGGCTGCTTGGGGAACTGGAGGGCCCATCAGGGCACAGAAGCAGCTCTGGGGACTCCAAGGCCCATCTCATGGGGAGCCTGGGAAGCAGGGTCCTGGGCTTTCTTTCGGTTTAGTTTTTCTTAGGTGCTTAGTCCCAGTACCCTGGGAGAGTCTACCACATCGCTGACTGCACAGGGCCACCAGAGGGCAGTGCTACCCTGAGTGTCGTGCCTGCTTGAAGGAAGGTCCCACTTCCCGACCTGAGGCTGGGGGTGAGCTCACCACATTGCCCAGGAAAGCCCTCGCCCGCAGCTGGCTGTCCAGGAGGCCCTCGGAGGCGGTCCCTAAAGCCAGGGGAGTGGCGGGCGCCTCCCCAGGGCCCTGTCCTCCTGGGCAGCAGTCCCCTCCCCCTGGCTGAGGAAACCCGAGCATCGGGGCAGAGTCCACAGGGTCCCACGGCCACGAGGGGCAGCCGCAGGCCTCACACGAGGGGATGTGTATCCAGGTGAGGACCCTGCGGCACCCTAGGTCCCCAGCTGGGGTGACAGCAGGGCAGGCGGCAAGGGCGCAGGGCCCCGCCCCCAGCACGCAGACCAAAGGGGAAGCGCCTCAGAGGCGTCCCCGGGAGACGGGGGCGGGGCCTGTGCAGGGCGGGAACTTTGAGCCGCGGTCGCAGGGAGCTCTGAGAGGGAGGAGCCCGGAAGTAGCGCCCTGGAGGCGGGGCTGCGGGTCCCGGATGGAGGGTGCAGCTCCCGGGATCCGTGACAGGAGAAGGTGAGTGGCCGGGAGCGGCCCCGGTCTAGGTGCCCACGCGAGGGGGGACCCGGAGGACTCTGCCGCGCCCTGGAGCCTCGGTACCGGCTGCCTGTCCCCTGGAGCCGCCGGGGCGGTCCCCTCAGCGCCCACCGCGGACCCCGCGGTCCCGGTTCTCACCTGAGGGCCCTCCTCCTGCTGTTCACAGCGGGTGGAGTTTGACCTACAGGGTCCTGTTCAGGACGCGGTGGCCTCAGCCGGGTGGCCTGCGCCGCGGACCTCAGAGGAGAAGAGGGGGCCTGACCCGCAGGCCCCTGGAGAGGGGAGGGGAGCCCAGGTGACCTGGGGGCAGGAGGCGTTTAGAAGGGAGACCCGCCCAGGTTTCAGGTGTCACTGACTCTGTGTCCTTTTGTTTTCCTGTGGCACCTGTGGATTCAGGGGTTTAAGTCCTGTTTCCTTCCTGCTCCTGGTGGACATGGGAAGAGACCCTGCGGGTTTTAAGGATTCAGCAAAGCAGTGCAGTTCCTGGAAGTGCCATGGAGAGAGCAGCGATAGGGTGGGCATCAGGGGAGGGAGTCCTGGGGCCCCAGGTTCTCCACTGTGTGTGAGAGAGTCGCCTGGGGACAGCTTTTGCAGAATGTGCCCTGGGATGATTCCCAGTGACGGCGGTTGATTGCTAAAATGGGTTGTTTGCATGCTTGGCTTCAGACACCAGCCTAAGCCTGATTCCTCTAGGAAACTCCAGGGAAATCACGAGGTGGACAGTCCTCTTGGACCTTTCGTTTTAGAGATGAGAAAAGTGAGCTGGCAGGGTTTAGGTGATTTTCAAAAGGGTATTTTAATGAAAACCTCAGTGTTTCCTGATGCATGCTGTTGTGGGAGATATGCTTCCATTCTCAAGTGACCAGGGATTTGTATTCAGCCTGGCAGAGATGAATTGAACACCTGTAAGGAATGTGAAGTAGCACGTGTTCTGACTGCTCAGTGTCCAGTTAAGTCAGAACCTAGGACACGTGAGTCTGTAAAAGAGCACAGTGTAAGAGGTTAAGGTTGCATTTTGCCTAATACAAGTTATTGAGTTGAAGTTGCATTTGATAATTTTAAAATATTTAAGGAAGTACGGTGTTTGGTCCGTTTCAGGATTTATTCAATAGAGTATCGGATGTTGTTTCTTTTGACGGCACTGCGGAAATGTGAGCGAGAACAAGTTGGAGACATCTTTCAGGTGGAAGCATTGCCTGAGGAGGAGGTCATCAAGTTGGCCAAGAAGCCATTTTGTGAAGCCCCTGTTGACTCAAGGCTTTTGAGGAAGAATTCATGTGTGGAGACTAATTCTTCATGGGCCTTTGCATTTGGTGAGTCACGGAACATATCTGAGTAGATAATCATTTACCAACATGTCCACAATAATCTCACATATTATGTATGACAGGTCATGGCTCAGTAAATATTACCATTTCCTTTTTTGCATTTAAGAAAACTAATGATGGCATAATACTTTCTTTCATTTTTGCCTTGAAGTACGTCAGTATCTTGACCAAGCATGATTGTTGGTAGGTAGGATAGCAAGAACTTGAACTCAGGGATTTTATTGTCATGTATCAATCTATTGTTTTTCATTTATTTCTATTAATATATCCAGGTTGGCATCCATTACATTTTTAGCTTTTGACTTTCCCACCTATGGGCACCCTGACAGCCCTCAACTCCCTGTAAGCACAGACAACTCTGTAAGGAACATGAGGATAAATTTCCCTGTGCATGTCCCCTTTTGAAACTGCTTAAGCACTATGTGGGTAATCTATAGACAGGTGGAATTTCTAGGTCAAAGTATGTATGTTTACTTCTTTGACTAAGCACTGCCAAGTGGCTCTTCTGAATAGCTCTGTATGTGGCCAGGATTGTATTATCTAACTTTCTAACTTTTGCATGTTGAGTAGATACAAAGTGAGAGGACACTGTTTTTGTTGGTATTTTTCTTTTCTTTCTTTTTTTTCTTTTGAGAGAGAGAGAGAGAAAATTTTAATGTTTATATTTTAGTTTTCGGCACACACAACATCTTTCTTTGTATGTGGTGCTGAGGATCTAATCCGGGCCGCATGCATGGAAGGTGAGCATGCTACAGCTTGAACCACATCCCCAGCCCAGTATTTTTCTTGATATCTATTCTGATGCTTTTCTTTGGGGTATTTTCTCCTGTGAAAATGGGCTTCCTCTGGATGCCTCTGCCCGTTCCTCTACTTGACCTTATTTTCTTCTTTTTTTTTTTATTTTTATCAAAGTGACTTCTTAATTCCAGTTTTATTAAAGACATTGTCCCTTGTTTGCATAGTCTATATCTAAAGCACTAGTCCTTGCATCAAGGCCCAGCTTGCTCTCAGCTGCCCCAGGAGGGGAACAAACTTTGTCAGTAGCCAAGAGACACCCCTACAGGGGCCACAGTACTCTGGTCCTCTGGTATCTTGCCAGCAGTTCTTCCCACGCTCAAAGAGGGTTTCAGACACTGAGTCAATGGTCCGGGTGGTCATTTGTTGCCTTCTAATCTCAAGTTGAGCTCCTCTGAGAGGTGATATTGAAATCCTTCTGTGTACCTGACCCATCATTTTAAATGATGTTCCAAGTTCACTTTTTGGTATATGTGTGGTTCTGGGGATTGAATCCAGGACCCTAAGCCTGTTAGACAAGTGATGTACCTGAGCTACACATTCAGAGACCCCTATAAATGTCTTTCCCCTTTGCCACAGGGTCTAAATTGCCAAGGCTGACATCAAACGTTCCTCTTGCCTCCCTGGTGGCTGGCATGACAGGCGTGCACCTGGGACTGTCACACTCTAGCCTGTAATGGGAACTCATGTGCCTCTGTCCAGGGCTGAGCATGGTTCTGCAGAGCTGTGCTCCAGGCTCCCTGCAGGGCTGTGGAGGCCTCTGCTGCCCAGCAGCCCTGGTGTCCTCTCCAGTGCTCCTCCCAGCCGAGGGCAGGCAGCTGCCCATTGCTGTAGGCTGACTTTATTTTCTTCTTATGGCACTCATACGTTCTCAAGAGTATGTTGGATTATTTGTCCATTACGAGTCTAACAGGTCCTCTAGAACGTTCAAACAATTAGTAAAATTCCTAAATAGTAAGTGAGCATGCACAGAAATTGGGCTAATGTTTTGGGAAGAACAATGTTGGATGATATATTCATGGCTTGAATATATCATCCAACATGAAGTTATATTTTATTATTTACAAAATAATAAAACAATGAAGCAATACCATGGGCTGAGCTAAAATATATCCCCAGGATCTTAGGCATTCTGATCATCTCTGGGTAATGAAATGGAAGTAAAGGTATCAAAGCCAATGATCATCTGTTTCCAATTTTCTGTGATTTGGTTCAAGTTGTAAAGTGGTGATATTTATTAATTAATGGATCAAATAGGTTCATAATTGTTTTAGAGTATAATTAGGTGCCTTCAAACTTTTGACTGTATGTGCACATTTGAGAATGGTTCCAGCCATTCTGTCATCCTTTGGGTCATTCCCCTTCTATGTCCTGTGAGACATTTTCTATGTGAGGCTTTAAAAAGAAGAGAATATTGTGTAAAGAAACCTTGGGATCTGTGCAGTATAAAATTGAATGGGTTAATTCAGAAATCAGAAATTCTATTGAAAGATATTTGCATGAGCCAAATAAAACCTATTTTTAGGCATCCTGGTGAAGACAAGGTTTTATCTTTATGTCTCATTTTCTATGTTTTGTTGTTGTTGTTGTTGTTGTTAGAATGAAATTCATATGTTGCCAGACCATTCTATCAGATGTGTAACTAGATGTCATTTAAATTACCCACTTTTACATGGTAGACATTTTTTAATGAACGCTGCCTGTCTGCACCTTTTTTAAAAACAGGACTGGGATCAGAAGCCCAAATACCAATGGTCAGCTGGAACATATTTTTCATTTGGCCTACCTGTCAGTATTCCCTGAGGTCATCTGTGCAATCAGCTTTGTTACTCCTGCTCCCTCACTGGATTTCATAGAAACCATTGCTATGTATCGATCAGGGACACAAATCCCACAACATTGCGTTCTTTGAATATCCAGAGTCCCACTTTTCACTTTGCCATGCCTGAGATCAGCAGAAATATTTATCAGCAAATGTGAGATTTTCAAAGATCCAATTCTATGTGCTCCTTTCCCAAAGAGCCTTAGGCAGGGATATAGCATACATAAATATTAAGTAAAGGCCATAGTTTTTAAATTGTCATCCATTGAATAGTTGACACATGTCTGAGATACTTTTTATTTTGGAGAAGGTATTATTTAATAGGGAATTCCAACAGCTACGTAATAGTGAAATGAGAAGTCTTGCATCCATTTAATTTTGTTTCTGATGATTTTTATGTGAAAGGATAAGATACTTCCTTGTTCCCTTGCAGATGTTGCCCACTTCTGTTAATGGATGCGGGGTGTCACCTACTACTTGCATATCTGCATGTTGGGCTTGACACTGCTATCGTACTTGGTAGTTGGCAGAAAGTCAATACTGAAGTTAAGTTCTTGTGTTCTAGCAGCAGAGCTGAAGATCCTTGGTGTGCCACATTCTGCAATCCATGCTGCTTTGTTCATGTTCCTTATTGACTTCCTGGTGAGCATCATGGTCTTCTGGTCTTGAGAATGGCCAAGCATTGCACTGTGAATGTGGAAGATGGGCATGTGGAAGGCTCCAGGGAGGAGGGATCATTGATCATGTACTCTAACCCATGTGCCTGTTTAATGACCTGCTTTTTTTATTTTTGGGTTTTAAGGGAGACACTGCACTCAAACACTTCTGTGCAGCTGGGAATTCAGGCTTCTGCTTCACCTTTAAGTAAGCATTAATGATTCCTTTCCAGAAGACATGAGAAGAGAGAGTGAGCCTCTGATATCATGCAGGTTCCTTGCATTGCCCATGGGCTAGAGGAGAGAAGAGTTGCTTCATGAGATTTGATCCCCTTTTTCCTGAAGAGTTCCACACAGAGGTGAGTCCCCAGCATATTTAGACACCATTTCAGACCCCTTTGTTGACGGAAATGAATCAGAGCCCCTGATGATGTGGATGAGCTAAAGATGGATTTGCTATGAATTTTCTATTTCGTTTCTCAGGGCCTGAGTCAAGCCAGCCTTTGTGCTGTCAGCACATGAGCTGCTGGTCAAATGTGAGGAAGTGGTCTTGCTTTATGAAAAGACCACCCTGATTCAGTGAGCCAGAGGCAATCTGCAGTACCTGTTTTCCTGTAAAGGCAGATTGCTGTGGATGGCCTCTGGCCTCATCATGCAGCCCTGCTCAGAGTAGGGGATTGAGGATCCAGGCAGATCCCTAGTTCCTTTTAACCTTTATTACCATTGGGCCACCCCAGGGTACTTGGACTGTACCTGGTCTTCTGGCCTGGGTCAGGGGATGTGAGGTTTGGAATCCCCCTCTGTGGCAGGATCCCAAGGCCCCCCAGCCTCTTGAGGGCAGGCACATCCTTCCCTAATTGTGTTAGAGGGGGAGACTTTTCCCACCCATCCTCATTCATGCTCATCACACATTTTGTAGCTTGACACCTGAGGACCTTTATTCATTAACTTAGTGGTTAGTGGTGATGGTTGCTAAGACTAAATGACTCTTTCAAGGTTACATCACTTGTATGGTAGGGCTAGAGCATGGATCTTTCTAATTGATTTCATGGGACTCTCTCATGGAAACTGTGACTGCCTCCTAAACACACACTCTACATTTGGAGTGTCAAAATTCTTGGCACTGCCTCCTTGGAAAGTGTATCTTGTCTTCTACATGGGAATTTCACAAATATTTTCCTTTGGTTTGTGGAGGTCATGCAGAAGTGATTTTATTTGAAATAGCCCAAACAAGAAATACCAGTTGTCTTTTTCGCACATGGATATGTGTAGTGAACACCCCTTTCTGTGTGCTTGCATGAGTTGCTCCTTTGAATTTGTTGAAGAATGGTTGGTGGGGGAGCAAAGAAACGAGAGATGGATATCAATGCTTGTCCAGTATTCTGAAGTGAAGAATGTATTGAGGATGTGAAGGCTTTTCTAGCCAGTTCCTATGGCTCACTCAGGGATCAGTCAGAGGATTCTGTCTGGTAGACTCTTTAGAGTAGATGTCAAAGTGGCCTGGTCGTACCCTGTCCAGGACTGAATGCTGAGCTTGAGTGGAAGCTTCTTGTCAGTTCAAGCATTTCCATGAGTCTGTCCTCTGTTCTCTTTGTTTGTTTGTTTGTTTTATTTTTTCAGTTTTCAGTGGACACATCTTTATTTTATTATATGTGGTGCTGAGGATCGAACCCACTGACTCGCGCATGCCAGTCGAACACGTTACCACTTGAGCCACATCCCCAGCCCCCTCTGTTCTCTTTTTTCCCAGCAGTTTCTAACAGGAAAGGAGAACAAACATTGAAAGTACGGTGATTGATTATTTATACCAATGTTATTTGAATCAACTTTGTATAATTCAAAATTAACTTTTTGCTAGTAAAATTTCATATGTTGAGGAAATATTGAAAATATTGGGGTTGGGGGATGAGGATGGGCAAATCAAATATTTTTGAGCACCAAGACCTGTTTTTTTTTAACTTAAATAATAAACTGCCAGAGGACCACACCAAGTAGATATTTCCAGAGACAGTGGGAAGGTAGTGGCACATGAGGAAGGGAAGAGCTCTCAGGATGGGAAGAGGGGGCCGCTTCAGGACTCACTGGGCATGGCACGAGGCTACTGGCCATGATACATGCCTGGGCCCATTGAGTGGGGCAGATCCATGCTCTGTGTCCCTCTACACTCCTCTGTAGCCTGTGTTGGCAGCAGATCAGGGAATTGGGGTCAGAAGTGCTCCCAGTAATATAGGCACCAGCCCCCAGAGTGTGTTCCTAGCCCTTTCCCCACCTGGCCTGACTTGGTGCTTGTGTTGATGCAGGGCTGAGACTCTACAGTCATCAGAATGTGTCTGTGGTCCAGATCCATCCTGCATGGCCAACATGCTCAGACCTTCAGCTGGGTCCTAGGCCTGCTACAACCAAACTCTGTCAACTGGGTGGCCAACCACAGAGGAAGGGCCTTCCCTCAAGCTCCAGGGGCTCAACACACTAGGTGTTGGGCGGTCCCACTGCCAAAACACCTCACAGGTTCCTAGGGGACTGTCTCCCCAACTCTCCCAGCCCTTGCCCACTCTCCTATTGCTGCCCACGATCTGTGGTTCCCATATGGGCATCCCGTCCTGGCTCCAACCTCACATAGCTGGTATTCCCCAGTCTTCCTGGTATCTGGGTCCAGACTCTTCTCTTCCTACAAGAATATCAGATATTGTATTTGGTCCCAGTTGAGGCTGTGTTCCATCATGTGAGCTCTTAGCTTCATCACTGTGCAAAGACTCTTTTTCCACACAAGTTCGCACGACTTTTGGCTGGCTAAGAATTTTCAGGCGACACTTTTGTAATGAGTACACTTTCCTTCCTTCCGATCTCTCCCCAGTGAGCATTCCTCACACCCTTGTCCTAGTTCTTTTATGGCAGTTTCCCTCCTTATGGCTGAGAGGACCTAGTGACACCTGGATTCACACGTTCTCCTTAATCACCAACACACTGCAGAATTCTCCAAAGGGCCATATATGCTCCTGGAAGTTGGTGGTGGAAATAGTTCTCCATCCATTAATCACTAGTCACTCACTAATGTCCTTGTGTCCTTGACAAAGGCTCTCCCTTTCCTGGTTTTCCTGAATAGAAATCCTCTTGCATCTTGGATGAATAGGGTTATACATTGTGCAGAGGTTGTTGGTCCACTGAGCATCTTAGAGACTGTTCTTTATGGAGCCTAATGATCCTCATTGGGGAATGAGGCCAGGGTCCTAACTGTGGTTAGTGTGAGGACACCATGGGTTCAGAAGAGGGAAAGAAGGACAAGGGAAACTCAAATGTCCCTTCATGGCCCCTGGAGTTAGAGGACTTACCTCTTTGCACCTGGGATCAGGAGACCTCATTTCCTTGAGGACATGCACACTCAGACGTAAATCTTGAGTGTGGGTTCCTTTCTGGGGTCCAGGGCTGTTGTTAGCCACCAGGAAAGACAGTGCTCTCCATGCTGAGTGGAGCCATTTTTGCCAGGAAAGGGAGCCCATGGTCACGCCTTGTGCAAAGCATCCCACGCCAGGGGCTCCCATCCCTACATTCCTGTCCTGAAAGGAAGCCACTCAGAGGCAAGGTGGGTCCAACCACCTCCCATGTGTTCACTCAGCACTGTGTTCCGGCATCACCCCAGTTAACAGTCTTGATGGGATTGGACGTGGCTCAGAATGTCACCCTCATGAGCTCTACCCTGCTACAGCTGCAGTTCTGCAGTGGGAGAAACTCAAAACCTCGAAACACATGCACATGAAAGAAAAGAGCAAGAGCCAGAGCCCAAACAGGCCAGGTGTGGCAAAGACAGCTGGAGTGCCTAGATTGGGACTCAGAATTATGTCAGTGGGGTGGCATTGCTGCTGGCACCAGCATGATAACAGAGAGCCAGCCCTGCTCAATTTGGGGAGCAGTGTGTTGGGGAAGGCAGCAGAAATTGAGAGGCAGGATTGAGTTTGGACCTAGGAGGAGGTTGGGTAAAAGGCCAGTGTGGGTTGGAGGGCCTGGGCAGATAGAGAGAGGCCAGGGCACACCCCAAAGCCTGGGGACTGCACTTGATGTCCAGGGTTGTGAAACACTGCCTCCCCTCTTACTCACAACTGAGAGCAAGAGGCATTGATGAGTTCAGTTTGTGTGCAGCTGCATCCAAGGTGGCTTGGCTAGGTACCTCTGTTTCCTTGACTCAGGAGGCTGGGAGTCCAGGCTCCACTGAGTCTCAGCTGGGAGGATCAGAATCTGAGTTTATGCCTGTGTTCCTAGTAGGATCCATGTTGGCTGAGCCTCAGTGTTTTTGTAATGAGAGGATGGGTGACTGTCATGTCTTTATCACAGGACATACTTGCTAAATGGATTTGTTTGCTCTGAGGAGGAAAGAGAGGGGGGAGTGGTGCTGGAGACAGGGATGCAGACAAGGGTCATGGACTTGGCATAACTCGGTCTTGGAGATGATATCCCATCACCTGTACCCACTTCAATTCCCATGAATCAGGAGGCTGAGCCCCCTTGAGGTGAGGGGTGAACCGGTTCTGGGCAGCAGGATGCTGTGGTACCTCGGAGTCTCTGTGAGACCCCAACACTAGACACACTTGGCCCTTTTGAAATCTTAGGAGAAGCTTTGGGAAGTTGTAAGGCAGAGGGGAGCAGCCTCTGCATCTCAGTGCCCTCCAACTTGCCATGGTGTAGAGAGGGAACTGCAGCCAGGATAGGACAGACATTGGCCACGTCCCTGTGTGGGACACAGGCGTGATTGAGTTAGAGTGCATTATTTTTCTCTCTCCTTCTTCTGATTGCCCCATCTCTACATTTGTGCTTTAGCCACCTGTGAGTCCCATCTCTGGTTTCAGAGAGAATAGAGGGTGTTATGGGCCAATAGACACAATAAACCCTAGAGATTAGATGCTACCTTACTTTCCAGAAAAGATTGGGCACACCATGAGTTGCACAATGATGGGACCAGGGTCCAAAAGCTGCTGAGAGGGAAGGACTGGTTGTGAATGCATTTTTGAAGGCTCCAAGCTGGAACTCTAGTGGTACCAAGCAGGGCAGATGCTGGTGGGGATGTTTGGGTAGTTGTTGGTGAACACATGCGCACCTGAGATGGGTAGGCATGGAGGAGAAATCAGCAGCCCATAGGGCTTTTGAAAGTGGTCTTATGTGAAAAGAGGCTCAGGTATGGGCACAGGAAATGACATCATTGCCTTGACAATGGATCAAACAGAACATGGAACCCTGGTATCCAGGCACCCACTTCACTGACCAAGCCATCCGAGCTCATTTGGTTGGAGAAACTGGAGTGAGAAGGATGTTCCCCTGTCCTTGTAAACAATGCCGAGCCTCAGGCTCCCAGGAATCTCAGGGGGGCCAACTAGCCCTTTCGTGGATACACTGGGTGAGGCTTCATCTTAGACGCCAGATCCTCTGGCGATTGTTGCAGAGGAGCTCAAGAGTAACAGTGAGTAGGACAGGGCAGGTGAGCCCAGCAGGCCCTCTAGTCTGATCCCTGATGAGTGGCCCAGGACTCCTATTCTGACTGTGTGTGTGTGTGTGTGTGTGTGTGTGTGTGTGTGTGTGTACTGATGGGAACTGTCCCATTGTGCTTTGACTCTAGTGTATTGGCACAAGTCATTTTTCTGTTTGTCACCATTTCCATTTTGAACCCACCATTCTTGGTCCCAACCCAGGGTGAAAATGATCAAAACACGGAGGAGCCCTTCAGCATACAAAGCCTTGAACCTTACAGGCAGGACCAGCTTAGGAATGAGCTCCTGCCTGACATTGGTGGGAGGAACCTACATTTCAGCAGCAACATGGGGTTAATCTCCTGGGATTTCATCCCCACCCAGCACGTGCTGGATCTCTTGTTCCCAAGGTAAGCACCAGACCACCAAGCCCAAGTGTGTAGCCCCCTCATGCCTGGGTCTTGGGGCTGCCATGTACCTCTCAGGGACCCAAAGGTTTGTAATACCTAATGAGATAGAGGACCACACTCATAGTGGAAAGTCAGCCCCGAATGGGACGAGTCCTGGAGGTGCCTGCCACAGCCTTGCAAGGGCAGTGAACTCCCCTCTGAGGGAGAGAAACCATCCTGACTCCAGCTGATCCACAGAGGTCCGTGGAGCAGTCCCCACACCGGGCACCACAGCTCAATGGTGTGCACTGAGCTCATTCCCAGGTGGACTCAGCGAGGCCATGTGGTCTTTCTGGTGTGATGTTGGCTTCGTGAAGAACGTAAATCTGTGCCAGAGGCGTCTCAAAACTCGGGCCTTGGGAAAAGCACTTTTGGATTAATAAAGACGTTAGTTTCCATAGTGGGACAGAGCATCCTAGCTGGGACATAGCTGGACAGGGGCTTTGGACATGGCAGCTCCCACACCCAGAGATATGTGGGAATCAGCAGTTTGGGCTCATTCACTGATGAACACAGAGAAAGCACCCACTGTGTGAAGACACGTTTCCAGTCATGTTTCATAATCCAGTGAAAAATGAGGTGCAAATGACTGCCATTGTGTCCCTTTTCATGGGGGTCAGGCTAAAACCGCAGGTGCCATGAGTACATATCCTACATGTGAATGCATTCCTGACTCCATGAGGCATAACTGCACGTTGTCCTCTTCAGTGACTGTGGTGGACCCCTGGACCAACTTCAACATGGAATGGGCTTGGGGTCAAGAGGGTGGGCTCCTGTTTCCACAATAGGGACCTGCAAGGTGATTTGACTTGGGAAGGCTGAGGAAAGACTGCTCTCCCCAATTCTGTTTTCTGCCTGCAGTGTAAGGTGTGGGGCTTCAACAGTAGGAGGGGTAAGGCGGGGAGTTGTAGGTAGTCATGGTCCTCTGGGAGAGCCCCTGGGACAATGGATCCCCCCACACCACACCTCCCTGTCCTCCCCCAGGGCCACAGAGATGTGGTCTGCACTCATGGGAAAAGAGAGGTCCACTGCTACTCAGGGGGACTCAGTGAGAGCTCACAGAGAATGAGGTAGCACTGCAGCCCACGCCAGGGGAGGAGTTGTCTCTTGAGCCCTGAGAAGAGTGGGCAGGAGGACAGACACTCCTGGAAGGTGCATTACAGGTTGGAGAGCAGGTAGCCAAGAGGAAGAAGAGTGTCAGGCCTGCCAAGAGGAGGGGAGAGCTGGTCAAACCATGGATCTAGCGCTCCTTCATTGAAGGTTCTTTGCCTGTGGCGACCTGTCCTGTCCCTGCCTGTACAGCCACTGTGACTTGTCTGGGGTGGACTGGTGTCTTCAGAGCCAGGGAAGGTTCAGGAGTGTAGGGTCAGAGGTTTGCTCTGGAGGCCGTGGCGAAGGCAAGGCCAGGGTTTTGCTGACTCCACACCTGCCTCCCCACAGTGCCTCACCTTCCTTCCTGGGGACCTGGGTGAACTTCTTCATCGAGGCTTCCCATCAGCCTCCAGGCTCTCTGAGTCTGCAGCTGCTGCTTCCGTATATGTATCTCTTCCTGGAGCACCAAGCACACCACCTCCTGGCCCCAACTGAAGATGGCATATCAAGCCAGGCAGAGCCTGAGAGCCAGGCGGACTATGGTGAGTACCTAAGGGTATATGAGGAAAGGTCCGACTGCTGTCCCACTGCATGGAGTCTGTATGCCTGGTGTTGTGCTGGAAATTAGGATAAGCCTTTGTCCACTCAGGAAGTGACCCCAGTCTTCAAAGAGGTCCTGTGTGGGCTAAGGGCCTGAGTTCTTCCTGGGAGCAGGGGTATTGTCTGTCTGTGCGAAGGTCAGGGCAAGGCAGTCATGTTGGCATCTTTTCTCCTCTAGCTACAAGCTCAGTTCCTGTCACGGCTCCTAAGCCAACCCCAGAGCCAGAGCCTTCTCCCTGGGAAGGGGCAGAGCTGGAGTCCAGGACATCAGGGGTCTCCACTCAGTACTCCCCACGGCCCCAGTACAACAGGCGGGTGAGAGGCAGGTGCCTCATTCACGTCTACCTGGAAAACGAAAGGACAACACAGTATCAGAGCATCCTGGTGAGTCTTCGAGCAGGGGAGTCTCCTGGGAGCCCATACTGGGGAAGACCGAGTCCACAGCAAACACCTTGGACTAGGCCTGTCTTCTTGAGCTGGAGCTTCTGGAAGGTCAGGAAGGAGAGCAGAAAGTGAGGAAGAGAGAGGCGGGAGAGCAGCAGCATGCCAGGTCTGGGTGCGAGTGGGCCTGCGTGTTTTGGGGTGTGCAGGTCAGAAGTGCAGGAGTGAGTGCTGGGTTCAGAGGAGGTCAGAGAAATATCGAGGGTGCAGGCCATCCTCTACTGACCTTGGTATTGAGGAGGAGTATATTGAACCATGGAGGTTGAAGCAGAGGAGTTGGAAGTCATTTTCTTGTGTGTGAGAGGGGATATGTTGCTGGTTGAAGGGAAGGGAGCCATTGTAGAATGATTAGGGTGGGTAGGTGTGGGTCACAGACAACTGGGGGCCTTGGAGGGGCCCATTAGTGTCCTAGTTTGCATGTATATGAATAGATATTCAGCGGCTCTCTCTGCAGAATTTTCCTGGGTGTGGAGTATCCATCATGAGACTCTGGTGTCCACCTCCAGGGGAGCCATGTTGAACCACTGCACCTGCTGGGTCCGAACCTCCTGATACCCCAGAAAGCACTGACACTCTTGAGCCCAGCAACTTCCATGCCTATCATTAAAGAGTCCTAGTGTGTGTTGTGCCCTGGCTGTCAGGACCAAAGCACCTAGGGTTTGTGCCTGGTCCACACAAAAATGCAGCTGCATCCCAGACCAGAGCAGGGATATGGAAGTCCACTGGACCATTCCTCCCATATTGATGGGACTAGAGTGTGTCTGTACAAAGCCTTTTGGTCCTTATTCCCTTGTCCCTGTAGGGCATAGCAGGTTGAAGCAAACTTTTGTACCAAGATTGGACTAGAGGCTCATAGGAAGACCCCACATGATCACATGAAGGCCTCAGGTAGCAGGGTATCAAGATGGTGCCCTTGTGTTGAGAGCTCACTTGTCTCTGATTGTCCTTGAGCACTGTCCTCTGGGTAGCTACTCCCAAATTCCCTCTCTGATGAGCTTTCTCCAACCCTGCTCAGGTGACCTGCCAGGACACGACTCCAGTCATCATCCGCAGGACCTTAGATGCACACTTGCTCCAGCAGGAGGATCCAGAAAACTACGAGCTTCTGCAAATTGTCTCGAACCATCACAGTAAGTGGAACCATCAGAGGGTAGGGAGCAGTGAGTCACAGTGGGCTCACGATAACTGGGAGCCAAAACACAGTGTGCGTTGGCCCAATGCCCAGGAAGAGTATGGTGGGACTTGTGCACAAAACAAAGTGTAATGATGGGGCATAAATCTGCAGGTTCTTCATGTTCCCCAGGGGCTGTGGACCTGCCTATCATGTTTTCTTTCCTTGGCCTGAGGAGGCATTGCAAAGCTATTATCCACGAGGGGCCAAGAAGAGAGGCTTCTTTGTCTTGTGTCAAAGAAGACAGACAACCACAGGGTGCCTACTTTGGCAGCCTTTCCTGACCTAGATGAGTACATGAGAAAAGCAGTTCAGTGAAGAATCATTTCTGGCTTCCAATCTTTCTATTCACTGCAAACTGAGTCCATTTAGGACCAGAGGCCATTTCTAGAGAGAAGTGTGTGGTAGAATAGAACCCTCCACAGCTTGTAAACTCTTCTGAGAGAGAGAGAGAGAGAGAGAGAGAGAGAGAGAGAGAGAGAGAGAGAGAGAGAGAGAGAGAGAAGAGGGGAGAGGGGAGAGGGGAGGAGGAGGAGGAGGAGGAGGAGGAGGAGGAGAAAAATGAAAATAAGTTGAAGGAGGAGACAATGAATAAGAAGGTCAAGATGACTATAAGAAGAAGCATGAGAAGAAGATGAAGAAGAACAAGAACAAGAAGGAGAAACACAAGCTGAACAAGAAGTATAACAATAAATTGATTAAAAATGTGAATGAGAATTATACTCATGAGGAGGAAATGCAGAAGTGGGGAACTCAAGAGAAATATATTGCTCTGGATGGCACAGCCCTGCTGTGGACATCCTCCACCCACGCTCAACACACCTCCAAACCATACCCCTCAAATTAGTGTAGCCCTGTATGAGTGGATGAATCCACTGGCAAGGTGGAGGCACCCACCATCAAGTGATTCCCCCAAACCCATGTGATCATTGCTGCAGTGGGGAGAAAACCTTCAACACATGAGTTTTGGGGACCAATCCAGATACAAAGTCTAGCTGTTTCTCATTGGTGGGTCCAACGTGAACTAAGAGGTTCTGGGGTGCGAGGGGCTATTTCCTTGAATGGTGTTCCTGTAGTGGACCTCCTGTGCATAGAGGGTCCTCAGGGAGGAATCAGTGGGGAGTCTTTGGTGGAACAGTAGCTGGATTTGGGGGCTCTCAGGTCTGTGTGTGAGACCTGAGCTGGCAGAGGCTCTCAGTTTTGGGGGATGTTGGGTAGTGTATTCCTTGAGTGTCACCTACCACGCCTCTGCCCCTGCCTCTCCAGAGCTGAGGATCCCTGCTGATGGGAAAGTATATTATGCCCTGGATGGAGGAGTGAATTATAATTTTCTTCTTTGGGAAACAGATGCCAGCAAGTCGTTGAAGGTCAAGCCAAAGGAGGTAAACAGCCACCTTTTTCAGTCTTTACTCCTGGTGCCACTCCACATCCTCCAAGGGGACAAGAACCTCAGGTTCTGGATGGATGTTGCAGAACGCCCACAGAGCCAACTTCCAGGCTGGGTGGGGTGCAGTTGCTGGGTTTTGCTGATGTTGTCATCCCCCACAGTTCTTGGAGCCTTCTGTGGCAGTGGCATCCAGGATCCCAGCAGCTGTGAGCAGCAGCTCTACAGTGGCTGCAGGATCATTGCCCCAGGCCACCCAAAGCAATGAGTGGTGCATGAGAAAAGTCACCAGTAGCAGCTCCTCTCTGCTTCACTCCAGCGAGCAGGTGGAAGACAGCCGCTTTGTTCACGTCCTCCTAGAGGGACAGAGCCTGAGGGAGACAAAGCGCATCCTGGTAAGCCCGACAGCAGGGCTGCCTCCTGGGTGTCCACACAGTGGAAGGCAGGAGACACAGCCAACCCCGGGGCTGTGGTGGGAAATAGAGAAAGGTCCGTCTTAAGGGCTTGACTTGAGGAGGAAGAGCATCAGCATGCCCAGCTCCAGCGGTGAGTTGGCCTGTGTACTGTGGGTTTTGCAGGCCAGAAGTGCAGAAGGAAGTGCTGTGGACAGATGAAGGCAGAGATATGTCCAGGGTGCAGGCTGCAGTGCCTACAACTTGGTATTCTCAATGAGTGAGGTTGGAGCAGAGGAGGTGGCAGTGACTTGTCACATGTGTAGGAGGGGATGTGTTCCTGGTGGCAGGGAAGAGAACCTCCTTAGCATGACTAGGTGTAGGAATTTGGGGTCGGGATCACCTGGGGGGTCATGCCAAAGCTTTGGAATGTCAGCCTTTGCATGTATGTGAATAGGGAGCTAAAGGGGTTCTTGGCAGAATTTCTATGGATGTGCAGGAGACACGCTAATGCTACAGGTGTCCAGCTGCAGAGGAGACATGTTCAGTGACTGCCAGTGCTGAGTCAAGTACATCATTACAACCAGACTCGCACCGAGCTTCCAGAGGCCAGGGCCTCTCAAAGCTATCATGAAACACTCAAGTGCACACTCTTGTATCTGAGTCTGTTTTGTGTAGTGGCATAAAGGACCAAAATTTTCAGTGCATTTGCCTCTTCCACCCACAAAGGCAGCCTGCATCCCAGAGCACACTTTGTGTGCAGATCCCTTGCCCATTGATGCCATCTCAGTGAGATGAGAGTGTGTCTGTGCATAGGCAGTTTGGTCCTTTGACCTGAGTGGAATGTGGCTCCCCAGGGGGAGGGGAGATGGCAGGTACAGGCAGATATTTGTACCAGGATTGTTCTAGTAGCACATTGCAAGAACCCAGGGGGTATATGGAGGCCACACTCAGGTAGCAGGATAACAAGATTGTGCCCTTGTATATGTAGCTGAGATTTCTCCTGAATGTTTGACCACAGTCTTCTGGGTAGCTCCTCTAAAAGCCATTCTCTGATGATATTTGTCCCACCCTGATCCAGGTGACCTGTCAGGAGATAGTGACAAGCCTCATCCACAGGGCCTTGGACCAAAATATGTTGCAGCATGAGGATGTGGACAACTTTGAGCTGCTGAGAATGATGTCTGAGAATGAGAGTAAGTAGGACAATCAGACAGGGGGGAGATATGATCCACAGTGGGCTCAGGATAACTCACAGCCAAGAGAAAGTGGACCTTGGCCCCAAAATACCAAAGTGTGGTGGGCCTGGTGCAGGAAACCAAGTGCAGTGATGGGCGTGTCCAATGTGGAGGGGCTCAATGAGGCCCCAGGGGGCTGCTGGACCTTCCTAAATGTGTTCTCCCCTGGACCTGGTCTGGCAATGCAAAGCTAATATCAATGAGGGCAAGGCAGAGAGAGGCTCAATCCATCATCAGTTTGGTTTATGGCTCACTGATAAGGATGCCTTCAAATGAAGAGGAGGAGAACATGGGTCCTGATTGGATCAGCATTGCTGTGGACGGAAGCAGCACAGGTTCTGATCCATGGCCAGGATATGAGAAGTCCTGCCTACTCAAGAATGTCAGGATTGCAGCAACTGGGAACAGGACTCAGTGAAGAGGAAGTCAAGGCCAGGGGACAGCCTCTTTGGGTTCTTTTGGGAACAATTCCAAGTCCTCTGTGCCTGGGTGCCCATCTACTGAAGATATCAGAATGGCCAGGTTATTATTCCTTCCAGCAACAAAGAAGGGCTCTGAAGAACGTAGGCCACAATGCTGAGCTGTCCACAATGCTAGTGCTCTTTCCTTTTTTGTGAGCCAGACACTCCTAGCCTCCACCATCCCAGCCTGTCCACAATAGAACCCACCATCTGTCGGGCACGTAAGTGAGTTTTCCCATTTTCACACACCGCCTCATTTGGGTTGGCTCTGTCTCACACATGAGGAAGACTGAGGTGCAAGGAGCTGGGCAAGGGGCAGTGTCTGTGAATCTCAGGGACTTGGGAGGCAGCGCAGGAGGATGGGGATTTCCAAACAGCCTCAGAAACTTAGGGAGACCCTGTACCCAAGTAAAAAGGCCTGGAAATGGTCTCAGTGCTTAGGTGCCTCTGGTTTTATCCCTGGTAAAAAATTACGTCAATAAGAAATTACCAAACTGAGGATCTACGAAGATGATTTCAGAAACAGACTTTCAACCCAAGCATCAGTTGAGAGCAAGCTCCAGACCAGGGGAGGTTTGTGTGTAACAGACGTCAAAAGGGAGGACTACCGGGGGCCTGGAACCCACTAGGTGTGATGGCATCTATGCCTTATGGCAGGAGGGTGGCAGTGATGCTGGCCCTCTCCTAGATTTTGGAAACCTTGTTTTCATTGGGGAAGCTTTATGGAGGTGGAATCTATTTTAGCAATCCTGGTCCAGATGAGGTGCTGACTACCACAGGTAGAAGCCTACCCAGAATGTGGTGTCTGTTATCCAGTCTTTCCTGACTGTGACAATGACAAAGAAAGGAAGTCACTTGTCTTTGGTCTTGGTTTCACTCCCGGCCATTGATTGAGAACTGATTTCATCTTGGACTACTGAACAGAGGCTGCATCTGGGCAGAAGAGTGTGATAGATTTGAACTCTTCAGAGGACGCCCCACCATTGCCAGAGAAAGAAGGAGAAGGAGGAGGAGGAGAAAGAGACACTCCCGAGTGGGTAGAGGATCACACGATGAAGATCAGGAGGAAGAAGAAGAAAAAGCAGGAGGTGAAACAAAAGGAAGGGTGAAGGGAGATACACAAGAAGAAGAACAAGAAGGAATCATGTAAGAACAAGAAAAAGACCCAGAAAGAACTACAAGAAGATGCAGGACAGAAAGAAGAGCCAGAAGTAGAATAAGAACCAGAATACAAGTACCAAGCAGACAGCTCATGATGAGAAACAAGGGGAAGGAGAGCGAACCTAGAAAACAATAGAATTCTCCAGGGCACCACCCTGTTGAAGTCCTCCCATGTCCATGCCCAACACACCTCTGATGGATACCACCTCCCCTCTGCGTATTTATCCATGAATGGATTCATCCAGGGCAAGGGGATGAATTCACCCACCATCCAACGCTTCCCTGAATGCCCATGTGTGAGCATGGCTGCCCTGGGGAGAAAGGCCTAAGCACAGGAGCCTTTGCCAATCCTGATGCACAGCCTAGCAGTGTCCCTTTGGCAGATCCAACCTGCACTGAGAAGTTCTGGGGCCCAAGGTGCTGTTTCCATTGCCAGGTGCTCTTTTGGTTTAGAATCCTGTACATCATCTTCTCCAGGGAAGAATCACTGAGGGAGTCTTTGGTGGCACTGTAGCTGGATAGGAGGGCTCTCAATTCTGGTGCAGGCTCGCCCTGGCGGAGACTCTCAGGGGGTGTGGGTGTTTTGTGGTATAATCCTTGAGTGCCACCTAACAATTCTGTCCACTTCGCTCTGCAGAAATCAAGGTCCCTGACCACTCACTCGTGTATCTGTCCATGAATCCGGGAATAAAATATTTCATCGTGAGGAAACGCCCCGAAGTCAAGGGAAAGGAGGTAAACACCTACCTTATTCAAGCTGTACTTGTACTGCCATTCCACTCCCACCTGGGGAAATAAGAAGCCTCATCACCTAGACATATGTGCTAGGAGCCCATAGAGCCAACCGATAGGCTGGGTGGCTTTCTGTTTCTGGGTTTGCTGATGTTCCATCCCCCACAGTTCTCAGAATCAACCTGCAAGTCCTCCAGGCCGCTTTCCCACAAGCAGGTGGGAGACACCTGCTTAATTCACGTCCACTTAGAAACACAAAGTCCAAAGATGGCCAAGAAGGTCCTGGTAAGCCTGGGAGCAGGGGTGTCCCCTGGTGCTTACACCTGGGTGGGGAGCAGACACTGGTCCAATACCATGGAATACTCATGCCCTCTTGCATTGGAGCTTCTGGAAGATCAGGAGGATAGATGGGAATCAAGAAGGGAGAGGTCAGTGTGAAGGGCTGGAGTTGAGATGAGGGAGAGCAGCAGCTTGTCCACCGCCATGTCTGAGGGAATCTGTGTGTCGGAAGGCAGCATGCAGTCCAGAAGGGCAGAGGCGGGTATGGGTGACAGATGAGAACAGGACAGGACCCAGGTTGCATGTTCCCCTGTATGGGATGTTGACGTCTATGGAGGACAGCAGTGTGAGGTTCTGCATGTTCCTTGAACAAGGAGCTGAGAGGGTCTCTCTGCAGAGTCGATATGGATGTGGAGCAAGCACACTAAATGTCCAGGTAACCCAATGACCACCCTTGCCGGATGAGGTGCCCTCCTACACCCCAGCCAGCACTGAGCCTCTGGAGGCCAGGAGCTCTCGTGACTGTCTTTCGTCACTTCTGTGTGTGGTCATGTTTCTGGGTCTGTTTTTGTCCCTGGAATCCAGACCAAAGCCTCTCGGTTTTGTGCCTAGGCCATTCCCAATGCCGCCTGCATCCTCGGGCAGACCTGGGATCTTGGAGGCTATTGTCCCATTCCTCCCAACTTTTGGGATGAGATTGCATCTGTATGCAGGTAGTGGGGTCCTTTCACTTCGAGAGGAGTGCAGCTCCACAAAGAGCAATGGCAGGTCCAGGAAGTCCTATGTACAAGGATTTGGCTAGTAACCTATGGGAAGAGCCCGCCCGATGAGCAGGAGGCCAGCTTCAGGTAGTAGGGTCATGGATGTTGCCCTTGTATTTAGAGTGGAGGTGCCTCCAGAATGCCCCTGCCCACTGTCCTTGAGTAGTCACTTCAAGGCCCATTTCCTGAAGGCCTGTCTCCCATGCTGCTCCAGGTGACCTGCCACGATAGGGCTCCTGTCGTCATCCGCAGGGCCCTCGAGCTACACTTGCTTACTCAGGAGAAGCCGGAGGAATATGAGCTGGGCCAAATCATCTCTCACCGTCAGAGTAAGTGGGACAATCAGATGGCAGGGAGCAAGGGTCAGGATGTGGACTCAAGTTAACTCTTAGCACCAGAGTAGTCTCTGACCCCCAAGAACACTCCAACAGGGTGTGTTTGGGCTCGTGCACAAAGCCAACTACACTTCTGCTGGTGGAAGGTCTCGAGGTCCAATGGTATACCCCAGTGGATATTGTGGCTCCCCACCAGGTGCCTCCCCTGGACATGAACAGGCATCTAAAGCTGACATCAGTGAGGAGTGAGGAGGAAAGCCTCTTTCCAGGAGCAGTATGGTTCTGTGGTCTGGGATAGGAGTGGTTTCAGAGGAACATGGGAATGCATGGGCTAAAGAGGGAACTGGCATTTTGTGGATTGAAGCAGTAGGATTGAAAGCCTTCTGTATGATCAGAAAACCACTGCCTGGGCAGAGCATTGCCAGGATTCTAGCAAGCAGTAACAGGATGAAATTGCGAAGAAAACACAGCCTGGGGGACAGCCTGAATCATCTGTGTTTGGGCAAATTCCCTGGTTGTCTGTACCTGAGTCCACCTGCCAAGGAGTGATCACAATAGCCAGGTTATGATCCCAAATTAAAGTCAGAGGAGGGCTTCCTGAGCACGTAGCCACAGAGCTCATCTGATAATAATGCCAGCACTTTTTCGTTGGTTGATTGGTTGGTTTTTTGTGAGCCAAACACCACAGCAGCCATTATCCCAGCCTATGTATGCTGAAGACCACCATCCCTATGAGTTCTAGGATCAATTTTTTCCTATATTAACCTACTGTTAGGTTAGTAGAATCTATGGAAGAGGAAGTCTGTCTGGGGCCTTGGTAGCCTTAGAAATTCATAGCAGAGATCCCCACATCCAACCCAGAAGGGATGGAGAACAGGCTCTAGGTTAGAGGAGGGTGACAGGAAACAGGTGTTCAGAGGAAGGAGAAGCTGGCTGTTGTATTCCCCCACCCAGGGTCATGACACCACTGGGCCATACACCGTGTTGGAGGGAAGCATTCCCTTTGCTGGTCTTTGGAACCATTGTTCTCAATAGGGCAGCATTTGGAATGTGGCCTCCATTCTCTGAGGCTGGTCCACATGGAGGTGGGCTCCACCAACACAGAAGCATGGCTCTAATGTGGTATCTGTGCTGGGTAGCCTGTCCTCACTGTGGCCATACTTGAGGAAAATAACTCAGAAGAGGAATCCTAGGCATTTTTCTCTGGGTTTCATAGCTTTCTCTTTGGTTGTGCACTGAGGCTGTCCATAAAGCTCTAGTGTGTGGCAGTGGAGAGTGCCTCAGCCCTTGCCACAAAGGCATAGAGTGAGAGAGAGGGAACGAGGCTGGCAGAGAGGGAGAGAGAGAAATGTGGAGAGGAGAAGGAGGACCTCTAAATGGAGAATGAGGATTCAGTGGAGCCAATAGGAACAAGGTATTTTTTCCCAGGGCACAACCCTGTTTAGGTTTTCCTCCAACCATGCTCAACCTTTCTTCCAGTCCCTCTCACCTCCCAGTAGAGTATTCATCTTGAATAAGAATTTCATGTTGACATCAGAGCACTCACCATCCAATGCTTCCCTCCAAACCCACCTGTGAAGGTGGCTCATGTGGGGTCTGAATCTTCGGCACAGGAGCCTTTTGTGGGAGATTTCAGATGTAAATCTAGTGGTGTGCTTTGGCAGATGCAAGAGGACCTGGGATGTTCTGGAGTCCAAAGCCTTTGGTAGGAACAGACATTAGGTCTGTTGAAGTGCTCTGCCTAGTTCTTCCTCAGGGAGGACTGTGGAGGTGGTCTTTGTTGGTATTGGTGCTGAATTGGAGAGCTCCCAGGTGTGTGGCTCTGACCTTTTCTGGCACAGGCTCTCAGATGTTGGGGTGTCCTAGGGAGCACCTCCTGAGCCACCTTATTTTGTACACCCCTCTCTCCCCAGAGCTGAGGATTCCAGCGCAGGCCAACGTATTTTATGCAAAGAACCCTCACACAGAATCCAACTTTGTGCTGAGGAAAAGGAGCCTCTCCCAAAAGAATGATGAGTGGATCCAGCCTCAACCTCCCTCTCATCCTACAAAGAAGGCTGCAGCCCTCCTGAGGATGCTTGCAAAACCATTCTGCTGCTGTGTGCCTGGGCGGGGCTGAGGCAGCCCAGGAATATTTACATTGATTACTATTTGCTTCAAAGTTTGAATCTATAGTTTGCCATTGTCCTTGACCTTGTTTAGTAACACAGTTGTTAATCTATCCTGTATTTGTTGTTTCCATTAATATATTATTATTTTAAAATATATATGTTTTTGTTACCTGATCTACAGTGATGATTTGAGTATACTAAATGTTGCAGTGATTCCTAAAGGACACATCCAAACCAACAGGAAGGAATGTTTCCTTGTATCAGCAAGAAGTTTGTTTT
Organism: Ictidomys tridecemlineatus; assembly: GCF_052094955.1. Classification (NCBI taxonomy): domain Eukaryota; kingdom Metazoa; phylum Chordata; class Mammalia; order Rodentia; family Sciuridae; genus Ictidomys; species Ictidomys tridecemlineatus. Next base: position 50,327 of record NW_027524086.1, read on the forward strand.
TTAGGAGTTTGGCAGATGGCATTATCTGAGTCAGTTTTCCAATGGGGGCAATGAAGTATTGGCTATCATGGTACAAACAGAAACAAAGACACACAAACACACACTAGAGAACACACACACACAAACACTAGAGCACACACACACACACACTAGAGCACACACACACACACACACACACACACACTAGAGCACACACACACACAATGAGAGATAGATAAACTGTTGGAGTTGGTCTCTTCTGAAATACTTTGGAGACATGGTTCTGATTTCTCCCATTTTGGAGTATTTTCAATTGCATAAGGTGTCCTGCAAATGAATCCCATGTCTGAAGAAGACATGCATGTGTACTTCCCATGCCACTTTCCACATAACCCGAAGGTCATGTCATGTAATATTTTTCATGGAGCTGTGTTTTGACTGTGAACCATCCCTTGAGGTCAGCTGTGGAATTTTCCACTGGTAGCATCACAATGGGGATCCACTCTTTGGATTTGGGGATATTTCTGATTTTTTTGATTCAGATTGGAAAGATATATATATATATATATATATATATATATATATATATATGATTTTTGATCAAAATTGTGCATTTGATGATAATGAATGCCATGCATCTAGGAATCTGTAGACTCTAGACAATGAATGAATGTCTACTGTTGCCTGGACTATTCTGCAAAATCCTGTAGCATTTGATCTTGTGTGAGGGCTTCATAGGGCTTGCAAAAAGTCCAGGTCAGATGGTCCTGCATGAAGTTTAGCTCCTAGTGGTCTCCTCCACAGCATAAATGCCAAGGAGAAACCCACTTCTACACAGAAGATGGGAAGCTACCTTATGAAGGTGATCGAAGGTGTTGGACCCTCTTGCTAGGACTCTTTTTCTATTGGGCCAGAACTGTGCTCTGGATGTGCTTGCTGAGAAGAGCTTGGAATTTCCTGACTGAAGCAGTTCATGCAATCTGCTTCCACTTGCAGGAACAAAGTGTGTTCTTGTTGAGCACTTTGGGCTGTCCCTGGTTGAACTAGAGTGTCAGAAGCACTTGTAATGATTGACATTCATGGTTTCACATTGAAGCCTCTGTGCCATCTGTCAACCACTGATGGCTGCAAGTGGGGCCCTGCCTTTCAATGAGTTTTCTGAAAAAGTAGGAGTTTTGAAGAACTGATCTTCTCAGCATTCCCCTTGCCTCCCCAAGTTGGGTGATGTCAATTATACAGACTTCCTTGGGAGCACACATTTTATATTGGGCTGGAATTGGACTCTGGATGTGTTGCTGAAAATAGCTGGGGAATGGGAGAAAGAAAGCTGTTTGCTGCAAGAAATTTCAATTTGCTTTGTTGATTAACTTTGTTGTAAGTGAGCACATGCTATTTGTTTTCTGTGTGACCTAGAAGATATCAAAAGTGCTTCTTACAGGTGACAGGCATGCTTTCACATTGAATCCTCTGTGCCATTGATCAAAAACAGTTCACTCATGTGGGTACCTGCACTTCAAGTGAATGTTGTAAACAAGTGTGACAAATAGATGTCAGTGAGACTTTGGAGAACTGATCTTCTCAGCTGGTCCTCTTTTTCCCTGCAAGTTGATGATGCTAGATTCAAGAGAACTCTTTCTGGCACCCTTCGTGTTTCATGCCTGAACTCTGCTCTGAAAGTTCTTGAGGAGAACAGCTTAGAAGTGCAGAAGTGAAGCTGTTTGTGGAAGCAGCTTCAAGTGGCACAAGCTAACTTGTTCTCAGTAAGCACATGGGGATTTTTTCCCTGGTTGAAGCAGTGTGAATGAGAACGGCTTCTCAGAGCTGATAGGCATATTTGCATTTGGCAAACTTTGCCATCTGTCACCCAGAGTTCCTTGCATGAAACCTGCATTTCCAGTGTTTTCAGAAAAGTCTGATGAGTGAGTTTCCATGGAATTTTGTGGAATTGTTCTTTTCAGCAGTCCTCATTGCCTTCTCAAAATTGGTGACCCTGGTGCAAGGACTCTCTTGTCAGCCCACATTGTATTTTGGGCCTGACCTCGGCTCTGAATGTACTTGCTGTACTTCCCATCTTTCCTCTCTCTGGTCCACTCCTCAGATCCCATCCTCCTTTCAATAGGGCCTCTTCCAGGAAGCCTGCCCATGTGCCTCCCACTTGAATTAAACTTCTCCAGTGCACTTGTTTTCAAAGCAGGGACTCCAAGGACAGAGGGCTCTCCATTCTGCACACTGAAATTTCGCAGCAGGGAGGACTCCTCCATGCTTGGATGGCAGGGCTGTGATCACCTGGAAGGTGGAAATAGGAGGCTTCCAGGGGTCTGGTGGTGTTCGTAGCCAGGGTACTGGTGACTGCAGTGCTTTTAATCTATGGGCCTCAAGGAGCCTTATGCTGCAGGTTTGTGTACTTCTGCATGTGTATGCACACAGTTCTTCATGTGGGAGAAAAAGCAATGTCTCCAAAGTTTGCTTTATATTATACTCAACTGGTAATTTACAAACCCCAGTGTCCCATCTTAGCCCAGAGCCATTCCATCAGCCCAGGGCCAGTGGGTGGTCCAGCGGTCAGTACTATGTACAGCTCCCAGGTGGCTCCAGTGTGCAGCTGAATTTGAGAGCCAATGTACCGTAGGATTTTCTCTTGAGGTTAGAATTCATTGACTTCCTCTTATGTCATTTCACTGGTTCAGGATATTCCTCGTCTCATGAACTATTCTGTAAAATCTTCAAGTTAGCCATCTCTGGTCATTTCTTCCCTCTGATGGCACCTGGTTCAACAGCTTGTTGTTGGGTGGGGTCGGTCATGGGAAGTCCTGGGTCACAGAGAGGGACAGGAAGACCATAATGTGGAATGGTGGTGTAGAGAGTAAGGGTGGGGCCAGAGCCCACACTGTGGTTAGGGTAGGGAAGGGATCTGAAGAGACTACCTTGAAAGTGAGTTCTGGCTGCGTTAACCAGAATCAGGGCCTGGAATTGGAAGCCATGACAGGGCTTCTGACTAGAAAGGACACATCCTTCTGGGTTGAGTTGGAGGTCCATCCAGGCAGAGGAAAAGAGAGAGGATGCAGGAGAGGTGGAGGGTCTAGATTACAGAGGAGCTCCATCATCATATCATAGAGTGTGAATTTGTTTCTTCCAGTTGTTGGTAAATGCTAATTCATTCACGTGTTACATTCACATCCACCTCGTCCATTGGAAAGGCCGCTCAACCACCACAGGCAGTGATATCTTGGTGGATGTGTGCATTCTAAAATGAGGTGAAGTTGGCGCCAATAGAGTGTGTGGGCACTCAGGCATTGGCAAGCTTGCTATGAAGAGTGAATCCTCTAAATGTTATTGGGCTGCTTTTGAAAGCTCGTGTGGTTTGGCTAGATGTAGAATGCTTCCACACAATTTATCATGGTGTATATTTTAGAGAGCATGATCACTGAGGGGCAGGTTGCTGGTGTGAAGCCATGAGCATTAACATCTATCAAGTTTCTCACCTGGAGTTGGCTACCTACAACTGGTGACAGTGTTTTGCTACTGCTGAGCAATACTGAACAAGTCTCTGGGCCAGTAATTTATTGCTGAACTACATCACCAACAAAAAGACACTGAGTGTAGGTGAGGACCAGAAGAGCCCAGGAACCACCTGACAGCAGCCCTGAAGTCCTGAGCTATGGTACATCATATGCCAACTCAACTGGGTATCAACCTTGTCTTCCTGGGCTCATTAGAACTGTGTGCTTCAACTTTCAGAAGCAAATGCAGAATGATAGAATCTTCTCTGAGGACACTTTTCTAAGTCTTGTTTGCAGCACATCTTCTAAGTCTTATTTGCAGCATGTCTTCACTGGAATGAGTAGTCATTTGACATTCTGTTGTACTTAAAATTTCATGAGATTATACCCTACTTGGTAGGTTCTGTGAAAGTGACTCAGCCTGAATGCATTTTACGTGCCAAAATATGGCTTGTCTTTTCTCCTAAACCTATCAGGGCAGTCAGAGCAGCCAAGGAGTACTATAAATTCAGGCATAAAATGGCCAGATAGACTGGGATCACTGTACATCTTTCTAGAATCTTCTTTCATGCTCTGGCTTCCCTGAGGTAAAGTCTGGAGACTCTGTGATCCAGATTTGTTAGCAAGTAGTTTTCTTGGGAGGTTATGCTAGAAAACTCCAGGTGGGAACAGGAAGTGATTAGGAACTGCCAGTTGTTGTCACTAAGTGACTAAGCACAGTCCTGCTAAGGAGTGCTGGGTGTCCATGTAGATCATGCTGCTAATAGAAGCCCTCTTACAGGGTGAGAGAGCTGGGAGTTCTCCACCCCCTCCTGCCAGCCATGACGGGAAGCTGCTGCTGGCCTTCACTGTAGGCAAATGGGCTATGGTGCTGGGGGCTGGAGGTCAGCTGGGGTGTGAAGAAATGGCATAGTGCTGGACAATGTCATCCAGCTTTGAATCCCCAGACTGGGATCTTTAGCAGGGCAAGGACAGAGACTGTACTCAATGCAGCGTCTACTTCTCAGCATAGTGCCAGGCACACAGCAGACCTTCATCAATACCCGTAGAATGTGCTGGCTCGCCCCAGCCCTGCTCCAGGCCTCTCTCAGCTGGGCTCTCTGCTGGTCCTGTCTTTTCTAGTGTATTCAGCTCTTGCTTCTTCGTATTTCACTTTCCTGAATTGTGTTCTCTTTCTCCACACTCCTGTGGTCACTCTTTCTCCACACTCCTGTGGTCACTCTTTCTTCACACTCCTGTGGTCCCAAATGGCTGTCTGATGGGGCTGTGGCAGAGAGATCTCATTACTACCAGAGATGGAGTTTTTAAACCAAATAAGACACGTGCTCTGCTACTAAGGATGGTCTTCAGCATAACGTGAGGTAGAAGGTTTGAAATTAGGATTGTCCTCCCAATCTTAAGGCATGTAATCCCTGTGTGCAGACCAGGAAGTGCCCTGGGAAGAAAGGCAGGTATGGGTTTGGAATCAGAGACCAGCATGAGAAGAACACTTTCACTGCTTACTGGACAATGATTTTGGGGATGTTCTGTAACCTCTTGGGGCCTCAGTGTTTCCATATCTGAAATGGGGATAGTTGTATGACTGACTTCAGGAGGTGGGTAGAGAGAATCCTAGAAGTAGAAGAAGAAAACCCACAGCATCTGTGAAGCACCCTGCCCCCATCTTTAGTCTTTCCATGATTTTCTAAGCATGTGTTGATTGGCTGTTGGTTATAGCATGCCTGTATATCTACCTGAGGTCCGGTCTAATCCACATGGACGGAGAAGTTCACTTTTGCCCAGTTGCCACATTTGCAAGGACACCTTCTAATAGAATTGGATCTAGGAAGCTGGGGTCCCTTTGCAGAACATACAGGATCCACAGCAAAATTCAAGCCCTGAGACAGAGAGCTTCTGCTGTTGTCCTCATGTCCTCGTGGGCACTGCAATGCCTTTCTCCACCGATGTTCATTGAGAGCCTGGTCCAGGCCAGGCCAGGGCTCCCTGCTGAGGATGTGGCAGAGAATGAAGCACATGCCAGGCTGGCTTGTAGGGGACTCAAAAATCGGGGGGAAGACAGGCCAGTGATGGTGAAGACAAGACCAGTTAGTTGACTTGTCTGAAGGTCTTGGAGCCAAGCACTCTTCTAAGCACCTTATCATAAAAGCTTCCTCATCCCTCAATAGTTTCAGGAGGAAAAGTGCTTTGGTTGTCTGCTGACACGAGTAGGAGACTGCGGCGAGGTCCCTAGATCACTCCCGGGTGGTCCTGGAGTCAAGATCAGCCCTGCCCCAGGTAACCGCTCCCGGCCGACGATCTGTGTCCTGAAGAAAAAGCCGCTACACACGAGATGCCTTTTCGAATGCTCGGTTTATTCATGCCAGGTTCATCACATCACAGGAGGCACAGGAACAGAGGCTGGCGGGACTCAGTTCGCTCGATGTTGACCCACCGACATAGTGGGTCTGAACTGGCCAAAGAGCTCAGCCTTCCTGGCCTTTAAATACTATAGTTGTTTACAACACTTCAAACCAAAAACTTGTTTATTTTATAACTTCTATTTCTTATCCTATCTTAACAGATTGTGTCTATATTGCATCACATCTTGCTTACATCTTGCTTATCTAAATTCTCACCTTTGTTTGTACTAAAATACATCAAAATATGTTCACCTTATATCCTTATCTATTTCACACACTTTTCTAGCTTAGGCACCTTTCTTCATCCAAACATGTTTACTTCAAACTCTCCTGTCATTTGTTTATTTCAAATTCTCCTGTCATCCCCATTTTCCATAGGTGACAACTGAGGCACTGAAAGATCAGGTCACTTGGCCAAGGTCATGGAGACAGCACAGGGGGAAGTGTTGGCTGCAAACCCTCCCAGGTGGCTCCAGCTTTGAGCTCTTTATCACCCACAGCCTGTAATCTCTTGGTCATGCTGTGGCCACTGTGACTTCTCTGTCACCAAATAGTGATTCACTGCAGGGCCTTTCCCGAGTCCTCTTCCACCTCAGAGTGCCTGTGTCTCACAGAGAGTTAACCAGTTTCCTGGGCCCCACTGGAGTTCCTGGTTTTGCCAGTCTGGGGTGGGGTCTGAGAATGTGTGTTTGTAACAAGGTCTCAGGTGGCCCTGAAGCTGATGGGTCTCAACAGAGGTGACTTTCCCCCTCCCCTCGGGTCATTTGACAATGCCTGGTGACCTTTTGTGTTATCACAAGTCAGGGGTGCTGGTGCACAACTCAGGTAGAGGCCATGGGTGCTGCTGAATGTCTACACTGCACGGGGAAGACCTCTACAGACTAAGAAGGATCTGGCCTGATGGGCCAAGGGCGCCAAGGTGAGGAACCCAGTGTGGAGTACAAGCACATGAACTTGGGTGTGTGCAGTTATAGCCTCGGGGCTTCTTTCAAAGTGTCTTCTGTCAGTGCAAAACTCCAGAACCTCTTAGTGGCAGTGTTTCTCACAGGCTCTGAGCAGGGATGCTGGTGCTGCTGACCAAGCGACTCCACTTTGAGTAGCCAAAGTGAAGTGGAGTTCTTAAGACACCATGAAGTTCTCAGAAACACAAAGTGGACATCTTCTGTGTTAGATCAGAAGAAAAGAAACTCTGAGTTGGAATAATCCCCTTTCAACTCACCTAGTTGCAAGTTTGCCCCTAAAGCAGCGCTGAGACAGCGGGGCCAGGTGGGGGACAGAGCTCCACTCCTCTCCTAGCTGCAGGCAGAGGCCTGCTGAAAATGAGGAGGGAGCAGAGGTGGGTGAGAACTGCCTTGCTTCAGTCCCTAAGCATCCAGTCAAGTCTATTGTCACCTGAAGTGGTGTCTTCTTTTCCAGGGCCCACGCTAGCATTGGGGTTTGCATCTGCCTGACTTTCAGTTCTGTGAATGGAAGGTGGAAACTGGCTGCTTGAGACACGGTTGCTCTCTTGGGAGAGGGTGTGGGAGAAATGACAGGAACCCCAGCCCTCCAGAGCCCGCACCCCTGCCCCTATGATAAATGGCAGCATTAACAAGGTTTGGTTGAGAGGGTCCCCCAGATTTGTGACTTCCCATGTCCGCCAGCAGATGTCACTATGGCTGGCAGAATAGAAGGCCTTTCAAGAGTGAGCTGGGGTGCCGGGGAGCAGAGGGGGAAAAAATGGCATCAAATAGAAGGCAGAAGCCCAAACTACCCTTGGCCTAGCGGGATATAGTCCATACTATCATTTTAGGAATGGGGGACATTCTCCAATAAACCCACTATCTGGTCATGTCATTGAGGTCCTGCTTTTGAGATTTAGGCAGAAATTCTCCAATGAAACACAAAGTTCCCGGCTTCTCTCAACTGATAAAGTCTCTAGGTTTTGGCTCCTGGCCTATATGTATCATGAAACATTTTCTTGAAGGAAACACACACTTTGCACTGAATAAACATATATTTGATATACCTCACCCAGAGAAATCATATTGATTGTGGGACTGCAAATTGGTGCAGCCAATTTGGAAAGCAGTATGGAGATATCTTGGAAAGCTGGGAATGGAACCACCATTTGACTCAGCTATTCCCCTTCTCGATATATTCCCTAAAGACCTAAAAAGAGCATACTACAGGGACACTGCTACATCAATGTTTATAGCAGCATAATTCACAATAGCAACACTGTGGAACCAACCTAGATGCCCTTCAGTAGACGAATGGATAAAAAAAAATGTGGCATTTATACCCAATGGAGTATTACTCTGCATTAAAAAATGACAAAATCATAGAATTTGCAGGGAAATGGATGGCATTAGAACAGATTATGCTAAGTGAAGCTAGCCAATCCCTAAAAAACAAATGCCAAATGTTGTCTTTGAAAGTAACTAAGAACAGAGTTGGGAGGAAGAGCATGAGAGGAAGATTAACATTAAACAGGGGTGAGAGGTGGGAGGGGAAAGGAAAGAGAAGGGAAATTGCATGGAAATGGAAGGAGACCCTCATGGTTATACAAAATTACATACAAGAGGAAGTGAGAGGGAAAGGGGAAAAAAACAAGAGGGAGAAATGAATGATAGTAGATGGGGTAGAGAGAGAAGATAGGAGGGGAGGGGATGGGGGATAGTAGAGGATAGGAAAGGCAGCAGAATACAACAGTCACTAGTATAGCAATTTGTAAAACAGTGGATGTGTAACCAATGAGATGCTGCAATCTGTATACGGGGTAAAAATGGGAGTTCATAACCCACTTGAATCAAAGTGTGAAATATGATATGTCAAGAACTATGTCATATTTTGAACAACCAACAATAAAAATTAAAGAGAAAAAATATTGATTCATTTTACAAATTCAGCAGCGTATTCTGAAATTCCTTTGTATACATATAATTTTACCCATTTTTCACAATTATTTGATAGGTGTCATGGATGTTTTAATTGTTAGAATTTGTGTGTGTGTGTGTGTGTGTGTGTGTGTGTGTGTGTGTGGTTTGGAAACTTGGCATAAATTTGGCATTCTTCATGGGCCATGTTAGTATACACAACTGCTAACACATGCTTAGCAGTAATTATAAGTCACATTTCCTTCCTTTAATCTTTCCCTGACAATGTGCCTTTCATGTGTAAAGACAAGTGTTTTCAAAATTGACTCTCTGGACAGATCTTTGGGCTCAGGTGTCAGTGTTCCAAACTGTGCCAGAAAACACCAAATCTGATTTCATAGGCTGGGCTGTCCTTAGCTCTGGCCTCCAAATTTATTCCCCTTCCTGGCTGTACAACCCATGAGACTTGCCAGAAAGGAAGAGCCATGGAAGACTTTAAGGAGGACAGCCACAGGATCCTCTTTGCTCCTAGCCTCTTGAGAAAATAATAAAAACAATAACATCAAGCAAACACATGGTCTAGAACCTTCTTCTGTAAATAATTAGTATTTACCATATTGATATGTGTGCTGTGGTCCAAATTTTATTTCATTGAGAGAGAGAGATAGTGTGTGCGTTTGTGTATGTGTGTGTGTGTGTGTGTGTGTGTGTGTGTGTGTGTGTGTGTGTGTTTGATTCTGAAGAATCAAAGCCAGAGAACAGAGAAAATTCTATTAGCTGCATCTGGACAGCATTTGGCCTCCTTTCCTAGCAGGGAAGAATCTGAAGTCAATGGCAGAGCTTGTTTGTGGTGTAGCCAAGTGTCTCTGCAGCATTTTCGATGCTAGAGGTAGCTGCAGGTGAATGTGAGGAAGTATTCTGCTGGGGATGTGGCTCAAGCGGTATCGCGCTCGCCTGGCATGTGCTGTGTTTGATCCTCAGCACCACATAAAATAAAATAAAGATGTTGTGTCCACCAAAAACTGAAAAATAAATATTAAAAAATTCTCTCTTATCTCTCTCTCTCTCTTAGAAAAAAAAGTGAGGAAGTGGTCTTGCTTTATGAAAACACCACCCTGATTCAGTGAGCCAGAGGCAGCCTGCGGTCCCTGTTTTCCTGTAAAGGCAGATTGCTGTGGATGGCCTCTGGCCTCATCATGCAGCCCTGCTCAGAGTAGAGGATTGAGGGTCCAGGCAGATCCCTAGTTCCTTTTGACCTTTATTACCATTGGGCCACCCCAGGGTCCTTGGACTCTACCTGGTCTTCTCGCCTGTGTTCAGAGGTTGTGAGATTTGGAATCCCCCTCTGTGGCAGGATCCCAGGCTCCCCAGCCTCTTGAGGGCAGGCACAGCCTTCCCTAATTGTGTTAGAGGGGGAGACTTCTCCCACTCATCCTCATCCATGCTCATCCCACATTTTGTAGCTTGACACCTGAGGACCTTTATTCATTGACTTAGTGGTTAGTGGTGATGGTTGCTAAGACTAAGTGACTCTTTCAAGGTCACATCACTTGTATGGTAGGGCTAGAGCATGGATCTTCCTAATTGATTTCATGGGACTCTCTTATGGAAACTGTGACTGCCTCCTAAACACACACTCTACATTTGGAGTGTCAAAATTCTTGGCACTGCCTCCTTGGAAAGTGTATCTTGTCTTCTACATGGGAATTTCACAAATATTTTTATTTGGTTTGTGGAAGTAATGTGGGGGAGATTTCATTTATACCTAGCATAAAGAAGAAATATCAGCTGTATTTTTTACACATAGATATTTAAAATTAACCGTACTCTGGATGTGCTTATATGAGTTGCTCCTTTGAATTTGTTAAAGAATTGTTGGCTGTGGAGCAAGGTAATGAGAAATGGATTTGATTCATTCTCAAGTGTCCTGAAGTGATGAATGTATTCAGGATATGAAGGTTTTTCTAGTCAGTTCGTTTGGCTCAGTCAGTGATGTCAAAAGAATGTGTCTGGTAGACTCTTTGGAGTAGATGTCAAAGTGGCCTGGTCGTACCCTGTCCAGGACTGAATGCTGAGCTTGAGTGGGAGCTTCTTGTCATTTCAAGCATTTCCATGAGTCTGTCCTCTGTTCTCTTGTAGAAAAGTGGTTTCTAAATGGAAAGGAGAACAAACATTGAAGGTTTGGTGATTTGTTATTTATACCAATGTGATTTCAATGAATTTTCTATAATACAAAATTAAGTTCATACTGGTAAAATCTCATATGTTGAATAAAAAATTAAAATATTGGGGGTGGGGGATGAGGATTTGCACATCAAATATTATCGAACACCAAAACCTGTTTGTTTATTTGTTTGTCTTTTAATATAAATAATGAAGTGCCAGAAGTCCACACCTGGCATTCTGCCTCAGCCACCTCTGTTTCCTGCCTCCAGGTGGCCCGTTTGATCTGGGTGTTTGAAACACACTTTCCTGGGCTCACAGGCTCCCTGTGCATTCAATAGAGAGCAGCACCCAGGCATGTTGCCATCGCACTGAGTAGATATTGCCAGAGGCAATGGGGAGGTAGTGGTAGGTGAGGGAGGGAAGAGCTCTCAGGATGGGAAAATGACACAAGGCTCCTGGTCATGGTGTTTGTCTGCGCATCCTGAGTGGGGCAGATCCGTGCTCTGTGTCCCTGTACCCTCCTCTGTAGTCTGTGTTGGCAGCAGATCAGGGAAAAAGGTCAGAAGTGATCCAGTAACACAGGCACCAGCCCCCACAGTGTGTTCCTAGCCCTTTCCCCACCTGGCCTGGCTTGGCGCCTGTCTTGCCTCAGGGTTGAGACCATGTAGTCATCAGAGTGTGTCTGTGTCCCAGATCCGACCTGCATGGCCGACAGGCTCAGACTTTCAGGCGGGTCCTGGGCTGCTGCAACCAAATCCTGCCATCTGGGTGGCCTACAGCGGAGGAAGGGGCTTTTCTCTGGCTTCCTGAGGCGCAACACAACACGTGTTATGCTATCCTAACGCCACACTCCCTCACAGGTTTCAAGCAGAGTGCCCCCCCCCAACTCTCCCAGCCCTTGATCACTCTCCTACTGCTGCCCACAATCTGTGGTTCCTCTGTGGGGCATCCAGTCTCTGCCTCAAAAATAACACAGTCTGTTTCCCCCAGTCTCCCTGGTCTCTGGGTCCAAGCGCCCCTCTTTCTACAAGAATATCACATATTGGATTTGGGCCCAGTTGATGCTGTGTTCCATCATGTGAGCTCTTTATAGCTTCATCACTGTGCAAAGACTCTCTTTCACACAAGGTCTCACCTAGTTTTGTGTGGACAAGAATTTTTGAAGGACACTATTCTACTAGTACACTTGCCTTTTTTCAAGTCTCCCCCCAGTGAGGCTTCCTGGCACCTCTTGTCCTAAGTTTTGTCCTGGAAGATTTTCTCCTTCTGTGTGTGCTCTTATAACTGAGTCTGTTTTGTGTAGTGGCAGTCAGTCCCAAATTTTCCAATGTATCTGCCTAGTCCTGCATCCCAGATTAAACCTGGCATACAGGCCACTGGCCCATTGCTCCCATCTCAGTGAGACGAGAGTGTGTCTATGCACAGACAGTTGGGTCCTTTGACCCTGACTGGATTGTGGCTCCATGGGGGTCGGGTGGTTTGGGAGATGGCAGATACAGGCAGACATTTATTTATACCAGGATTGGTCTGGCAGCACCATGCAAGAACCCAGGGAATTATAAAGAGGACATGCTCAGGTAAAAAGATAACCAGATGATGCCCTTGTATACATAGCTAAGGTGTCCCCTGAATGTCCTTGAGCACCTTCTTCTGGTTAGCTGTTCTAAAACTCATTCTCTGATGACATTTCTCCTCCCCTGATCCAGATGACCTGCCAGGGGGTGGGTACGAGCATCATCCACAGGGCCTTGACCACCATTTTCTCAACAACAAGAATCCAGAAGACTTGGGCTGCTCAATGTGGTTTCTGAGCATGAGAGTACATGGGACATTCAGTGGGGAGGAATGATCTACAGGGGCTCAGGGTAACCCACAGTCCAAAAAAGTGGGCCTTGGCCCAGAAAACAGCCAGAAATTGGGCCTTGTGCACAACAGAAACTGCAGTGACGGGTGAGTCATATCTGCAGGTTCTCAGTGAGGCCCCAGAGGCTACTGGATCTTCCTAAATGTGTTCTCCCTGGGCCTGGTCAGATGTGGCAAAGCTAATATCCATGAGGGTCAAAGAAGAGAGGCTGGTTGAATTGGCAGTTTGGTTTATGACTCACACATAAGGATGTCTTCTAATGAGCATAAGGAAAAAGCAAGGCCCAAGTGGGATCAGCACTGATGTAGACTGATGCAGCACCATGGCCAGGATGTCAGAAATGAAGAATGTCAGGATTGCAGCAACTAGGAACAGGACTCAGTGAAGAATAAGTCAAGGCCAGGGGACAGCATGGTTGGGTAGTTTTTTGAAATAATTTCAAGTCCTCTGTTTCTGGGTGCCCATCTCATAAAAATATCAGAATAGCCAAGTTCTTATTGCTTCCAGCATCAAAGAGGGGCATCAGAAGCAGAGAAGCCACAATGCTGATCTGTCAACAGTGCCAGTGCTCTTTCCTTTCCTGTGAGCCAGCCACTCCTAGCCTCCACGATGTCAGCCTGTCCACAATGGAACTCACCAACGTTAGGGCATGTATGATCAGTTCTCCAATTTTCATACACCAAGTTTTTTGGGTTGGCTGTGTCTCACATAGAAGGAAGGCTGAGCTCAAGATAGATCAAGGAAATGGGCAATGTGGAAGTGGCTGTGAATCTCAGTGGCTTTGGAGGCTGTGCAGGAGGGTCAGAAGTTCAAAGAGCCTCAGAAACTTATGGAGACCCTCTACCCAAGTAAAAAGGCCTGGGAATGTGTCTCAGTGCTTAAGTGCCTCTGGTTTTAATCCGTGGTACAAAAATAAGTCATTCAATAAGGAATTATAAAACTGAGAGTCTATGAAGGTGATTTCAGAAGCAGCCAGTTTCAACCCAAGCATCAATTGAGAGCAGGCTCAAGACCAGTGGAGGTTTGTGTATAACAAAAGTCAAAAAGAAGAACTAGCTGGGTGCCTGGAACACCTAGGTGTGACAGCATGTTTGCATTATGGAAGGAGAATGTCAGTGATGCTGGCTGTCTTCTAGATTTTGAAAACTTTGTTTTCATTATCAGATGTGGCATCTATTTTTGAATGCCTAGTCCAGATAAGGTGTTGACTAGCACAGGCAGAAGCATGACCAAAATGGTATGTGTCTGTTAGGCAGCCTTTCATGACTGTGACAGTTACAAAGAAAGGGGAGTAAGTTCTCTTTTGTCTTGGTTTCTCTACTTGCCATTCATTGAGAATTGATTTCATCTTGGGGTCCTGAACAGAGGCTGCATCTGGGCAGATAGTGTGATAGATTTGAGAGAAAGAAGGAGAAGGTGGAGGAGGAGACAGAGGACAAACTGGAGGGGGAAGAGGATAAAGACATAAAGAGGAGGAAGAAAAGGAAGGAAAAGTAGAACGAGGATGTGGAAGAGGAGGAGAAGGAGGAGGAGGAGCACGAAGATGAGAAGTGGTGAATGGGCAAGAAAGAAATCTTGAAATATTAATATAGGAACAAGAAAAAGACCCAGAAATAGGACAAGAACGTGCAGGACAAAAAGAACCAGAAGTAGAACAAGAACCAGAATAAAAATCTAAAACAGAGAGATCATAATGAGAAACGAGAAAGGAGAGCTCATCTAGAAAACAATATCATTCTTCAGGGCATAGTCTTGCTGAGGTCATCTTATCTTTTTGCTCAGTGTACCTCTAATTTTACACCACCTCCCATTAGTGTATTCACCTATGGCTGGATTAATCCATTGGTGATGTGCAGCCACCCACCATCCAACGCTTCCCTGAATGCCCATGTGTGAGCATGGCTGCCCTGGGCAGAAAGGCCTAAGCACAGGAGCCTTTGCGGGGGCCAATCCTGATGCAAAGCCTAGCAGTGTCTCTTTGGCAGATCCAACCTGCACTGAGAAGTTCTGGGGCCCAAGGTGCTGTTTCCATTGCCAGGTGCTCTTTTGGTTTAGATCCTGTGCATCATCTTCCTCCAGGGAAGAATCACTGAGGGAGTCTTTGGTGGCACTGTAGCTGGATTGGAGGGCTCTCAAGTCTGTGGCGCAGGCCTGCCCTGGCAAAGACTCTCAGGGGTTGGGGGTGTCTTGTGGAATAATTCTTGAGTGTCACCTACCAATCATCTCCACCTCTCTCTGCAGAAGTCAAGGTCCCTGACCACGCAGTCATGTATCTGTCCATGAATCCGGGAATGAAGTATCATTTTATCCTGAGAAAACGCCCCACCATGAAGACAGCCTGGTTCAAGGGGAAGGAGGAAAACACCTACTTTATTCAAACTGAATTTCTGCTGATTGTCCCCTGGTGCTTACACCTAGGTGGGGAACAGACACTAGTCCAATACAATGGACTACTCATGCCCTCTTGAATTGGAGCTTTTGGGTGTTCAGGAAGGATAGATGGGAATAAAGAAGAAAGTGGTCAATGTTAAGGGGTTGATCTGAGATGAGGAGAGCAACAGCATGTCTGCTGCCATGTCTGAGGTGGTTCTGTGTCAGGTGGCAGTGTGCAGGCCAAAAGTGCAGGGACAGGTATTTTGGGAGATGAGAATAGGACAGGATCTAGGTTGCAGTTTCCACTCTATGGGATCGAGGATATTGTTACACATGGGGGAGGACAGCAACAGGAGATTTTTCATGTTTCTTGAACAAGGAGCTGAGAGGATGTCTCTGCAGAATCGATATGGATGTGGAGCAAGCACACCAAATGTCCAGGTAACTGCAGGACAGGAACCCTTTCCAATGACCACCCTTGCTGGATGAGGTGCCCTACTACACCCCAGCAGCTCTGAGCCTCTGGGGCCAGGAGCTCTCGTGGCTGTCTTTCAGCACTCCTGTGTGTGGTCTTCTTCCTGAGTCTGTTTTTGGCCCTGGCAATCAGGACCAAGCCTCTAGGTTTTGTGTCTGGGCCACACCAGATGCAGCCTGCTTCCTCAAGCAGACGTGGGATCTTGGGGGGCACTGTCCCATTCCTCCCATCTTGATGGGATGAGATTGTGTTTGTATACAGGTTGTGTGCTCCTTTTACCATGAGTGGAATATGGCTCCACAAAGGGTAATGGTAGGTCCAGGCAGATCACTGTACAGGGATTGGGCTAGTGGTCCATAGGAAGAGCCCACAGGACTACCAGGAGGTCTTCCTTGGGTAGTAGTGTCTTAAGATGGTGCCCTGATATTTAGAACTGAGTGTACCTGTCCTCTTGAGTGTACCTGTCCACAGTCCTTGAATAGCCACTTCAAGGCCCAGTTCCTGAAGACCTGTCTCCCATGCTGCTCCAGGTGACCTGTCAATACAGGGCTCATCATCATCCACAGGGCCTTCAAGCTACACTTCCTAAATGAAGAGATGATCTGGCCAAGACTGAGCTTGGCCAGATCATCTCCAACTGTCAGAGTAAGTGGGGGATTCATATGGTGGGGAGCAAGGTTAGGAAGTGGACTCAGTCAACTCATAGCACCAAAGAGTGCTCTTTGACCCAGAAGAACATTCAAACAGGGTGTGTTGGGGCTCATGCATAAAGAAAACTACGTTAATGCTGGTGTGATGTTTCCAGGTGTGACTATAGTGTGACGCCAGGTATCCTCTCCTGGTCCTGAGCAGGCCTCCAGTGCTGACATCAGTGAGGAGCAAAGAGGAAGGCTTCCTTCCAGGGCCACTGTGGCCCAGGTCTCTCTGATAGGAAGATGGGGATGCATGGGCTAAGGATGGAACTTACAGTTTTGTGCACTGAAGCAGGGCTATTGAAAGCCTTATATAGGACCAGGAAACCACTTCCTGGGCAGAGCATGGCCAGGATTCTAGCAAGCAGAAATGGGACTAAATTGGAAGGAAATTACAGGCTGGGAGACAGCCTGAATAGTCTGACTTTGGATTCTCTAGTTGTCTCTACCTGAGTTCACCAGAAGTGATCACAATAACCCGGTTATTATTCCTAACTAAAGTCAGATGAGGGCTTTCTCAGCACATCTGACACAAAGCTGATCTGTTCATAATGCTAGTGTTTTTTTTATTTTCTATTTTTGTGAGCCAAATACCCACAGCAGCTGTGATCCCACAGCAATCTGTCCACACTGAAAACCACCATCTCTACACATTCTAGATTAAATTCTCTCATACCTTAACCTACTAAGTCTGTTCGGTTAGTAGTGTCTTATGGAAGAGAAATTCTGCAGCCTTCGTAGGCTAAGAAACTCATAGCAGAGACACATCTACCCAGAAGGGATAGAGAACAGGCTCTAGGCTAGAAGAGGGCTTCAGGAAACAGGTGTTCATAGGTAGTTGTAGCTGGCTGTCTGAACCCCATGGGGGTCATGGCATCCCTGGACCAAAGCACCGTGTTGGAGGGAAGCAGTCCCTCTGCTGGTCTTTGGAGCAATGTTCCTCAGTAGAACAGCATTTGAGATGTGGCCTCCATTCTAGGAAGCCTGGTCCATGTGGAAGTGGGCACCGACAATGGCAGAAGCATGGCTCCAATGTGGCATCTGTAACTGGTCAGCCTGTCCTCACTGTGGCTATATTTGAGGAAAATGAATTAGAGTGGAATCCTATGTTTTTCCTTCAGATTTCATAGCTTTCCATTTGGTTATGCTCTGAGGCTGTCCATAAAGTCTTAGTGTGTGGCAGTGGGGCTCTACTCAGCTCTTGCCAAACGGGCATAGAATGGGAGACAGAGGATGAGCCTTGGGGTGAGGGAGAGAGAGAGAGATAGGAGGAGGAGAAATTCTACTGGAGAATGAGGATTCAGTGGAGCCGACAGGGACAAGGTACTATTGCCTAGGACACCACCCTGTTCAGGAATATGAACCATGCCCAGCCTTTCTTCCAGATCCTACCACCTCCCAGTAGTGTATTTATCTTGAATGAGAATTTCATGTTGACATCAGAGCACTCACCATCAAATGCTTCCCTCCAAACCCACCTATGAAGATGGCTCATGTGGGGACTGAATCTTCGGCACAGGAGCCTTTTGTGGGAGATTTCAGATGTAAATCCAGTGGTGTGCTTTGGCAGATGCAAAAGGACCTGGGATGTTCTGGAGTCCAAAGCCTTTGGTAGGAACCGACATTAGGTCTGTGGAAGTGCTCTGCCTAGTTCTTCCTCAGGGAGGACTGTGGAGGCTGTCTTGTTGGTATTGGTGCTGAATTGGAGAGCTTTCAGGTGTGTGGCTCTGGCCTTTCCAGGCTGAGGCTCTCAGATGTTGGGGTGTCCTATGAGACACCTCTTGAGTGCCACCTTCTTTTCATATACCCCTCTCTTCCCAGAGCTAGAGATTCCTCACCTTGCCAATGTTTTCTATGTAATGAACCCCCACATTCAATACAGCTTTGTACTGAGGAAGAGGACCACCCCAAATGAGAAGGATAAGTAGATCCAGCCCAAACCTCCCCTTTGTGAGCATAGGAGGCTCAAGCTCTCCACAGGATCCTTCTAAGAACACTGCCCAGGCACTGTGTGGCTGGGCAGCACTGAAGCACCTTTTACATTTATTAATATTTGCTTCAAAATTTTGAAGTTCTAATCTGTAGTTTGACATTAGATATTTTTTATTTATTCCTTTTAGTAAACACATTCATTACTATATCATGTGTTTGTTGTTTAAACCAAGTACTTTTTAAAATATATATATTTTTTTCTTGTCTGATACTTTGATGATTTGAGTATATTAATTATAGCAGTGATTCTTAAAGCACACATCCAAAGCAACAGGGAGGAATGTTTCATTTGATCACAAAGAAATTTTGTTTTTAGGAATATGGCAGATGGCATTATCTGAGTCAATTTTTCAATGGGAGAAATGAAATATCAAATGCCATGACACAGAAAAATACAAGGACACACACACACACACACACACACACACACACACACAATGGCTCACACACTCATTGAGAGATAGATAGTTTGAGTTGGTCTATGCTGAAATATTTTGGAGAAATTGTTCACATTTCTCCAATTTTGGAATATTTTCAATTGCATAACTTGTCTTGCAGATGAAACCCAAGTCTAAAAAGGACATGCCTGTGTGCTGCTGATGCGATTTTACACATAATCTGAAGGTCATGTCATGCAACATATTTTGTGCACCTGTGTTTTGACTGTGAACCATTCCCTGAGGTTGTGTGTGGAATTTTCTACTTGTATCATAACAATGGGGATCCATTGTTTTGATTTTGGAACATTTCTGATTTTAGTTTTTCAAATTCCAATGTTATGTAATATATATATTTATATTTAATATATATTTAATTTTTCTTTACATTGTATTTAGCAATAACATGAAATCATAAATTTATTGTGTTAAACTTTCCCCTTCTTACACACAGTAAATTAAAATACTATTAACCTATTCATGCTTATACCACTTAAAGTTACCTTTAATATGACTCTTAAGACTGCAAAATTTTGGAAATGATAGAGTAAGGACTAGTAAACCTTTTTCTGTAAAGTATCAAATAGTCAATATCTTAGGCTTTGTAGACCAAAAAGCATAAATCAAGGATATTGTGTGGGTATTTATATGCCACGAGTAAAAACACATTTCAACATTTTCTCCTTATCTCTTCACAATAAAATAGCCAGGGTCACAGGTCTTATAAAAAACAGCTGGTAGGTTGAATAGGGCTCAGGGGCCGTAGTCTCTGATTTAAATCACAAAACCAATGTGTTTTTGAGCCTTCTCTGAAATTTCTTAAAACAGCCAGTGAACATGATAAGACCACTCACAGGAGGGCTAGAAGGAGAGGAGAGTTGTTTGGTGGCCCGCACCCCACCTGGCCCCAGTCGGCGTTCACTGGATCCATCACCAGCGTCCTTACCACCTTTTCTTTCCAGGCTCTGGCAGTCCTGAGCACTCTGCCTGACACACAGTAGGCTTGAAAAAATGGGAGACAGTGTTTTTTCCTCACATGCTCAAAGGAGGACATGCCAGCTTTCCAAGCACTTGGATTCCACTGTAGGATCACTCTTTAACAGGCTGAGTTTTCATTCTCTGGAAACTCTGATTCCAAAAGTTGTCCAAGGAATAAGCTGAGCATTAGTGATTTTTTTTAAAGTTCTTGAGGAAAATCTGATGATTCCAACCAAAAACCTGTGGCTCAGAGAGAGCATAATCTCATAATTACAGAATCAACTCCAAACCCCAGATTGGATGTTTTCATGCCCTGATTTATGGTCACAGGTGGTTCTTGCCCTCTTTGTGAGTCTTGGATTCCATATGTCAGCCAGTTGTCAACCAGTGTTCATTGAGGAGCTATTAAATGGCACACTAAGTGCTAGCAATGCATGAGGAGGCAGAGGTCCTCCAACACTACAGCCTCCCTTCCTTACCTCCCTCCCTTTACCACCCCTTAGTTTTCCTCAGCCCTGTTCACCACCTGGTATCTAAAATGTGTTCTAGTTTCCCCATGAGAGCCAGAGCCTGGTAGCAGCTGGCCCACTGGTATTCCCAAGGCCTGGAACAGTGCAGGGCAGCCAGGCAGTGTGCTCAGCCAAGACCTGTGCTAACAGGGGCCGGAAGTAGGGAGCAATCTAGCTGTGGGGGCCAACTTGCCAGCCCACCCAGGGCAGGGCCTGAGTCCCAGCCTCCTCTGTCTTGGAAGCAGCAATCAAGAATGCAGCCTGGTTTTCCTCCCAGATATTTGGTCTGAAACCGTGGATTTCAGCCTCGGTTCATTCATTTATAAAACTTAGAAAACACTGTAAGGATTAAACAGGATGAAGTCCCATGTGCAGCAGAAGCTCCCAAAGTAGTAGGTCTATGTGTTGGTTTCTCTTATTACCTGGAATTTTATAAACAGACCACAGTTGTAGAAGTTCTCTGAACATGTCCAAAGAGAAACTGAGTAGCCAGCAGTGTGCCTGTGACATCCTAATGACGAGGTCTGACAACTTGCATCTGCTTTCTGAAATATATTTATTGAGCTTCTGTCACATACTGGACACTGTGCTAGGGTCTTGGGACTTGGGGTAATAAGCCAGACTCAGCTTTTGCCCTCATGAAACTTACATTCTGTGTGGAACTGGTGACAGATGAGAATCACCAGAGCCAAGAATCCTACAGCACAGCCCTGAACACATGAAGGCACTGAGGTCTATGTGGCCTTCAGGTCTGTGTCAGAGTCAGAGGTGAACTTGACGTGGAATCTAAGGAGTCAGAGGATGGTTCCCTGAGCAAGTGCCACTGGAGCCCAGATTTGGACCATGTGAAGGCATTCATTAGAAGAGAAGGAGGCTGGAGCTGGACATGGAATGAGAACAGGATTAAGGCCAAGGCCAGCTCGGAAACTTGGAGATTTCACCTCAGAAGGTGGCAAAGCCAAGCAGTCAGGGGCTGAGTCTGGTCCTTCTCGAATTTTTGTGTGTCGCAGGTCCCTTGGACATCTTGCTAAAATGCAGATTCTGGTTCCAGGTCTGGGTGGGCCTGAGAATTTGCATTTCTAATAAGTTCCCAGGTGCAAGTCTGCTGGTCCATGAACTGAGTTTGGGGGAGGAAGGTTTTTAGGCCATGTCTTTGTACTAAGAGACAAAAGGGATTTTCCGAAGACCCCTCTGGATGTTATGAACCTGTCTTACCATTATCATGAAGCAAAAATCCTCTGCCTGGAACTTGTGAATTCTTGGGAAATCTCTCTCTCTCTCTCTCTCTCTCTCTCTCTCTCTCTCTCATGCACACACACACGCACACACACGCACACACAGACACACATGAAGGAAGGAAGGAAAGACTGGGGGGGGACGGGGGGGAAGAGAGAGAGAGAAAGAGTTGACATCCTTGCTTTTTCCTGGTTGCTGCTGTTGATTTTTTGCCAACATTCAACTCAGCCCCAATCATAGTTGACACTGCCTTGAACAGTGCCTTTTCCCAGTGGGAACTTCGTTGCCTGCGGGTTGCAACTTAGAAATTCTGGAAGGCAGTGGAGAGACAGCCCTGTGCACCCACACTTGCTTCTTTTTTTTAAAAAAAAATCCTAGGCTTGCTAAAAAGAAAACACACACACACACACACACACACACACACACACACACACACACACACACAGGTTCAGGTAATCTTTGGAAAGCAAAGATAACCACACATGAGATTGAAATGAAATCTTACAAACACTAATGCATCTCAGAGTCAGTCCTTAGAGGATTAAAGAACTTGTTGACCTTGGCTGTTGATGTCTAAGCTGAGACCCAGGTCAGAAATCTCAGCACTGCAGTCCCCCCAGGGAGGCTGGTCATGGCGGGGTTGAGATATCCGGAAGGTGACTGGGAAAAGCCAGTGGGCGGGCACAGAGGAATGCAGGTCCAGGGGTCAGGGTGATGAAAGTGGATTTGATATGTTCTCTGGTGACATTTAGGAGGACAGGTGAGAAAGAGAGCTGCTGACACACAGCCTCCACAGCACGCCTGCCAGGTACACAAGGCCTTCTAAGACCACCTGGGAGAAAAAGATGGGCCCACAGAACACTGCCCTGTGAGCAGTCCCAGAGGCTCTTGTTGAGTGTCCCCAAGCACAGGTTGAACCCCCTGCTCACTACTCCATTTAAATAAGCACTTCCATAACTTTAAATCCAAGGTGGCTCCTGTTCAGCATGAGCACCTTTCCTGGCAGCTTGTGCAGCACAGTGAGTGAGCAGCTGCTCACCAGGAGCAGTTTGTTCAGGGCATTGCACATGCTTCAGCCCAAGGCAGCAGCAGCCAGGGCACAGGGCTTCCGAGACACACGGAGTTCAGCCACGAGCACATGCATGTTGCAGGGAGCGTCACTCCAAATGAGCACATCACTTCCTCATGGGCATGAGGAGCCTGGGAAAACCACCATCCAGAACAAACTGCCAGAAAACTGGCTTCTCATGCCTCAAGAGCACAGGTGTGCCACTGAGCGTGTCGGTCCAAAAGAGCAAACTGCGTCTGACCGGTTAGTCTGTGAACAATCCCAGGTCCACCGAGAGCAAGCAGGCGACCCCCAACCTTCTCACCAGCTTCCCCCCACCCAGCTGACTCTGACACCCTCATTTCTCTCCTGCATACTTCACTCCTTACACTTGAAAAATTTTTTTCAAATCCTGAGCATCTTTATCATTTTAGGGTTTTCATTTCCCATTTTGCCTAATAAATAAATGTATCAAAACCTGAAAGGAAATGAAAGTTGTAAAGAACTTTTGGCCCTAAGGGGGAAAAAAAAGATGGTAAGCTGGACTTGGAATGTGGTTCTTTCGATCCTGTTGACTTATTTAGGGAATTATATTTTCCACTCCCCATAAGCTTCTTTATTAATCTTATGCACAAAAATATACCAAAGATCTCAAAAGAATGCATCTCCTTCTCAAGACATCACACACTATTGTTCTAGGAGTCCTTAGGCTGGTTTTGACCCTCACCATCATAAACACCCCATTAGCATTTATTGAGCACTTATTATGCACCGGGTACACATACAGCATGCCCTAGATATAACCTGTATAAAACACATGGTGATCTCATAACAGAGTGGGGAGGGGATATTTGAGTTAAGACACTAGTGCTGAGTAGTTTAAACAGCTTTTCTAAAGGGAGACAAAAAGGAAATAACAATGTGATTTTGAACCCCAGTCTGACTGACTTCAAGGCCTGGATGCTAACCCTACAGAGCAGGCAGTACAAAGCCCAGTATCCATCCCCTTGTGCTGCAAATGCCACCTTGATTTTGCTTTGGCCGTCAACACGGCTGCCTCCTGAGGTCCTGGACATATTCTTGGCAGAGGTTGGTGGCTCAGAAGCCAGTCACTAATTATGGGGGTTGTGCAGAAACATGTGGGTTCATGGAACCTTCATATCATGTGCCAGGGTTCATGGAAGAAGGCCACTAAGCCACACGGACAATGCTGCTAGGTGGACATTGCAACCAGCATGTGCAGAGATTCTGAAGGAAAGAGTCAAGAAGAGAGCCCTGGTGCCAGCCCATCCCACGGCTCTCTTCCCAGCGGCTGAGCCAGGGCTGCACTGAGTCACCAGAAGATGCATGGTGTATGGGGTGCTACCACAGGGCTCACCCAGGCTTCTAAAGGTGCCAGGGTTGTGTACTAAGTGTGGCTTTGGAGTCAAACACACTTGGCCTCCAATGTGCACCTCATCCCTGTTTACTGTATTAGCACATTACTTAGGAGACCTCAGCCTTGTTTCTTTCTTATCTGGAATATCAGATCATTGTGTGTCCACTCCCTATTGAGAGGAAGACCAAAGGAGGTCAGGTGCACCAAGGCATTTGGGACAATGCCTGGCAGAGTGGGTTTTCTGGAAATGTCAGCACGTCTCATGAGGACAGTTTCTGAGAGGGAAGGAGAGGGAAGGAAGGCACAGAAACACAGAGGCCCCATTAGTACCCTCAGTGAGGAGTAAAAAAGGCCAACTGAAAATGAAGAGGGCTTCACAGCACATTACTGCTCACCATTGTTGACACAGGAAATCAACACTTAGATCAGGAAACAAACATACACAATGAGCCCCAGTTCCTGGACAGCCGTGGATCATCTTCACTCACTTATTGATTCTTTCACCCTTCATTTTAGCCAGGCATCATCCAGCCTGCCATCTACCCATCCTTTCATCCAGCCAGCCTGCCACATAGTCATCCATCCACCACCCACCCACCCACCCATCCTTCCATCCTGCCCTCCATGCTGCCATGTATCCTTCCATCCATCCATCCACCTACACATCCTGCCATATATCCATTCGTCCATTCACCTTCCCTGGGAGGCTGGTCCTACAACAGCTCCTACACATACCCAGGTTCATTGCACCTTAGGAATGCAGGCAAATATTCCAGTAATATCCCCACCAGACTGCATTGCTCTTCTGCTGGAACCACTCTGTGGAATCCCACCACACTTAGAATGGAATCTAGAAGGCTGTCCTCGCTCTGCCCCTGTCTCTTCCTTAACACTCTCTCCCATCTTCACCCATTCAGTTCCAGTGGTCTCAGACAAGCGAGTCCATTCTGGACTCAGGTCCTTGGTATCTACTGCTCTCTCTGCCCTAGATGCTTCTACCAGCTCGGTGGATTGCTAGACTCTCACTTTTTCAGTCCTGACAATCACCACTGGAGAAATTCCACTCTTGACTACTCTATTTAAAAGAAAATCTTCCCAGCTCTCTCTCTCTAAAACCCAATAATTCTGGTTTACTTTTGTGAAATGCAATTAGCACTTTTCAATAAATATATTTAGTCATTGTTGAACTTTTTTGTGCATTAGATTTTTTTAGACTGGCAAGAATATTAGCTGTGCCAGGGAAGGGATATTGTTTCTTCTCCCCTCCCCAATGCTATATCCTCAGCATTAAGAATGATGCCTGGTTCCTAGTAGGTGCACCATCACTGTTTGCTGGATGAAGGAATGAATGCATGAATACATGTTTACATACATGAAAAAACATTAAAGAAATAAACTTTGTACATTCATGACTGTAGTTGGTCTGAAAGGTCCATATCCCTCACCCCCTGCACAGGTGTAGACATCACAATGGATGCAAAAAAGGGTCCTTCCTGGTAAATTGCCATGGCCAGTCTAGATAAGGAATCAGAACAGATGAGCAACTTGGGCCTTGGAAAGAGGGAGTGCTGAGTTTCAAACCCAGCTTGATTAAAATGAGTTGTCTCTCATGTTATCCACACCCCTGTCAGCAAAACAGGGATCATATCTGCATGTGTGCATAGGAAGGTATAAGGACCAAGACCCAGTGAGGTCTCCCCACCAATGAGAGGTCCCCCCTGACTGCCCACACTTATGTTGTCCCAATTTCTGCTCTCATAATTTTGTTTATATGAAATGACTGTTATCATGATGTATTTTTCTATATAAAAATTACCTTTTTCTTTATACCATTACATGGATATTCTCCTGCCTCCTAAACGGAAAGGCAAGTCTGCCAGGATCAGAGCCATACTGTCCACTCCCAGGCCCCAGCTATTAGAATAGGACCTGGCACAGAGTAGGAACTCAAGAAGTAATAGCTATTTAAATGAGTAAAGTCAATGTTAAAGCAGTTGGGACAGTGCTGGTATATCACGAGAACTGTTGTCTCAGCAGGTGTCATTATTTCTATTTTTTAGACTGTTGGGAGCACTGTAATTCCTGTTCCTGAAGAAAGTTTTCCTGAGCTGCTGCAGGGCTCCAGACAGCCCAGCATAAGCCTGTCCCAGTCCAGAGGCTCCCAAATCTCTCAGCCATTGTATTGCTAATTTTAAAACTTCCAGTGCACCCATGCCTGATTTCCTTCAGTTCCCTAGACTCCTGGGTCTATGATAATTGCTGTGTAGCTCATTTACCATCTGGTATGAAATTTCCAAGGTCTGGCTATTTAGAGTAAAAATGCACTTTCCCTCCTATCCACATGGGATCAACTGGGTTCTGAGTACTTTCTCAGACCCAGTCTCATACAACCCTTTCAACAAACCTGGGACATAAAAAAAACTACCACTGGCCCAGTTTTATAGATTAAAAGGTAGAGGTAGAGATTTGAGTTGGCTGACTGAGCTGACCCAGCCAATGAGGAGACAGAACCTAGAGATCTGACTTGGACCAACCTGACTTGTGTTCCTCATGGCTCTCCTGTGAGGCTCATCTTCAGAGCTTGCTTGGGGCTACCTTCCAGCATGATGCAAAGTTGCAACGAGAACCTCAGTCACTTCCTCTTATTCAACTTTCCAACCACAATCTAAAAGTTAATCCCAAGGAGGAAACAGGAAGACACGCAAAGCAGTGTACCCAACTTTCCAATAAAGGAAAATACCTGAGGGCAATTTTGATATAAAGCCCACTTTGTGCTTTTCATTTGGACATTTCTTCTATACCAAATGGGAACAAACACATGGACCAGATTTAGCTCTACAGCATCATCTAGCCCAGAAGCTACATTCATATCTCCCGGGGGTGTAAGAGAAAGCCCCCTAAATACACAGAAAATTCCAAAGATCTGATCAATGGAAGTGATTTAAAGTAAGCCCCATGCTTACTTTATATAGAATCATTTATATGCTGCTGTTCTTGTTTACACAATGTTTTTTACCCTATAGATAACCTTGACCCTTGTCTCATTTTTGTGTGTCCCATATCACGGATTTTTCATGATCCAGTCAAGGAATATGAAAGTTCCTTGCAAACTCATTACAGGCAGAATGGCTGCTGCCAACTCTATTTTTATCTCTTGTTTCCCTTTGTAACTATTTTCATTATAAACAATAACTGTGTTCTGCCATCTTAATATCTAAATTATGTTATTTCCATAGAAATGCCTTAGATGGGCTTTAAGAAGAAAGTTCAGGTATGAGTTCAGTGAATTCATTCAGTTCTGAAAGCACAACTAATTCAGCTCAGTGATCTGAGTTTTTTGGTAACAGAAGCTGCAGAATGCTGTCCCTCTCCTCCCTCTTTTTAACTCACTTTAGTGTCTTGTAGCTTTGCGTAAACATGAGACCTTTCCTTTAGCATAAATGGACATTATATACCTTTTCAATTAGCATAGTCTTTGAAAAGAGATGCAGAAGACCTAAAAACTCCTTAAAAATCTTTTCTGCTTCTGTGCTTATTATTTGCCAAGAGGAAATGTGTTGTTAAAATGCAATGTTATTTTCTCCTTATGCTGCTGATATAACGTTTTTGATGTTGGACTCTAAGATAGCTCCTGCAGCTTCTGGATGGTTTCCTTTGGGTTCATATGCCCACTTTCATTATCTAAAATTAAATTTAAAGGTTATACATTATAATCTTTGTGGATCCAGAAAGAGCTTATTAGATTCAATTTCAGGCTGAGGGAGAAGATACAGGGCATTTAATTATTATTATTTATAAAATAAACAGATGGCAAGGGTATTCTTATTTAGGTGAGAAAAATCCAAGACAAATGCTTTTAGAAGTGATCCACGTATTTTTTTTCTTGTGTAATTTCTCTAAGCTCTTAGCTCTAAAACTTTTGCATTATATGTTTTCCTGTTGTTAGGCATTCAAAATATTATTGATGTATTATTAGTAGGATTATCCAGCTGTGCCTGTTGTTAATTTTACTTTCTAAAATTTCAAATATTTTTAGGCATTACTTTGGTGTCTGAGAATATTTGAGGATACCTAGGGGACATCTTTTTTTTTATAAAGATAATGCAAAAGATTGAGAGAGGCAACAATTGGAGATTCCAGATGGCCATTTTAATGACTTTCAAATAGCTTCAAATTATTTCATCATCTCATTTATGGAGTTTGCTTTGGAAACATATCAGCAGTTCCCACTTGGATTTTGCATTGTTTTCTGCATGCTTGTGTGAATACAAAATGTTCCCAGAACAGACCTGTGTTGGATGTCCTCAAGATCATTTCTAGAACAAAAATGAACCAGTGAACACAGGCACCGGCTCCTGACTCTCACTCCCTAAATAGTCATTAAAGGGGACAGGATCCACAGATGTGCCTTCCAAGTAGTTTGCAGACAGAGTCCAGCAAGGACAGTGGGCTCTGAAATATCTGATTTTTATTACCATTTCTTAAAAACCTGGTGTGCCTTAAAAGCCATTTGAACGACATATCTATTATTTCTCCTGAAAACAAAGGTTCTAAAACAAGTGAGTAGGAAAAAAATAAGAAATTATAAATCTAATAAAAAGTGTCATGAGATAGGAGTCTGTGAATATGTGGTGTTTTTATTCATAGAATATCCAGGTAATCAAGCCAGCACTCTTGGGGAGGTGATTTTTTTTAAGTGGATGGAATGATGAGCCCCTTAATAATGAAGAGCTGCTTGCCAGAGCTCACCCAATGGAACATGAGAATCCCCCACTTTAAATGGAACTTGTGAAACTTAAACATTTTTTTAAAAATTACTGAAAAGTGGTTATAAAACCCTCTTCTAGGGTGAGCAGAATCCATGAAGGTAGAACTTGTGCTTTCTCTGATTAGAGACTGCTGTCAAAGACATTCTGCATTTATAACATTAGAAAATAAAAAAAAATCTGGAAGAAGTGAAAAATATTAAAAAACAGTGTTCTCAACTTGCAATGCAATAAAATTATTTGTGTGCCAAGCTTCTTTTAGTACTGCTGTGATTTTTTTTCCTGAAAGTTTTTCAATTTGATGGTAATTAAATATGCAATGAAAAAATGCTGCTTCAGGGAATCCCCTTGCAAGATTCTGTGTTAATGTAATGTATTTGCAATTGACTTGGCATCGAACAAAAATGATACTGTGTGCATGCCTCGTCTTCATCTAAAATTTGTTAGGCAAAAGGGGACTTGTGTAATGAAGGCCTTGTCTTTTCATTAGTCCCTGAGTTTTCCCAAACTATGGCCTTGCTACAGAAAAAGGAGCACAAACAGTGTGATGGACAGGAAACTCGACTCTGGACGTTGACCTGTTCAGCTAATTGCAGAGCCAGCACAAACAGGAACAGGGCCTCACTTTTGTTCTTGGCTCCTTTTCCTAATCTAAACTGCAGGGATGAGCAGAAGTTCATCATTTCCTTGGCCTTAAGTAATGTCTGTTCTCTTTAAAACCTGCTAACTTGAGAGCACAATTCCCAAACCTCTGGGAGGAGAATTAAACCAATCCAGGTATTAGCAAGCTGTAGAGATGGCCTCCAGTGAATGGGAAGTCAGCAGGCATGAAACAAGAACCTAAGACTTTTGGTGGAGAGTGCAACACAGGTCGAGATGCTTCAGATATCCTGAAGATGCAAAGGAGATCTCTGTGTGAAGCTTCCCCAGGTGTAGCAATAAGAAATGAGGTTACCAGAAGAGAAATAGAAACATAAAATGGCAGGAAAAGAATAGTAGGTATCTCTGAAGTCTCTTCTACCCTCCTGAAAAAGAGCATCCAATATCTAACCCTCCAGCCTCAGAGACTGCACTATCCAGAAGTTTCCCAGAGCCCTCTCCCTTACCTAGTGTCCACAAGAACTCCCTGTCACTTGCGATCTGCTGGGAGGGCTAATGTATTATGTCCTGATATGGCAGATTAAAAATGAGATCAATAAATGCCTAAAGCAGATGGGCTTTTGAGATGTCCCATTCAATCTGGGTCTAAAGGGTAAGGTGAGGGGTGGGAGAAGGCAGTCAGGAAGGCAGGGGCAAAAGGCCACTTAAACAGTTGATCTCAATCCAAAACACTGCACCGTGAAGAGCCTTCTAGGTACCTGTCCTTCCTTTTCCAGGGTTCCCCCTTAAATGACAAGTACAGCCAAAATAGTTTGTGTTGTGGGTGCTTTATTATGTCTGTGTGAGTGTGTTTTTATTTTCCCCTCAATTTATCTTAAAATCATACCTTTTGGATAAGCATGAGACATTTAAATGTTCAAACTATGAATTTGTCTCTCTAAAGGAGGTTTAGACAAAGCGAGAGCATCAGGGTAGGGATACTTCCTGGATTCCTCTTCTCTTGAATCCTGCCCCACCAGTGAATTAAAGGTCAACTGTACCCGAGCTGCCAGTCCCCTCCTCTCCCAGTTGGTTGAGGTTTCTGGGGCCTCTCCCATGAATCCAGAGTCATTTCCCTCCGAAGATGGAAGGAGGCCTGACTGGTAATAGTTTCCATCCCACTAATCAACTCACAAAGTTTGCAACTCTGTCTAAGGGAAGAAAATACTGAAAGGCGTTAATTTCTATGGTTTTTATTAAAATAAGGGAGAGGTTTATTAGATTTCCAGAAGGGGATCCTTTTAGAAACAATACTTCATCTATTTCCTGAGATGCTTTATCCACCTTGGTTGTCAAGCTGAACTCCAGTGGCCTGCCCCACAGACAGCCTGATGCCCAGGTTTGGGCATGCCTCACACTTCAGCACCCCAAGGCCCACTGGACTCTGTCCCTGGAGGCCAGAAGCCACAGGCACTGAGCAAGCAGTGGAATGCAGGGTGGAGCAGGCATCTCCCTACTCTGCACCCCAAATCCTCAATCCAACTTTGCTCCAGAGGCAAGAAACAGACTGGGAGAAAAGTTAGGAGTGCAGTAGAGGGTGAAGGAAAAAAAAATGTAAGGAGAGAAGCCTTGGTGGAACAGCTCCCCCACCCAACTGGAGCCTCCAAGCCAGAGGACCAGAGAGATGTGAGAAGGAGGGAGAAGATGGGGTCTTTAGAGGGGCACCTGGAGCCTCCCTGGAAGGCTGCAGGGGTGTGCCCCGGGCCCTGCAGAGCCAGGAGGGCTGGCAAGGAGCTTGGGCAGGAGGCCACGGGGCCAGCTCTGGAGCAGAGCTGTCCTCTCACCTGCCGCCCACTGATGTCTGCAGCTTCCTCCTTGGCAGGTCGCTGCACTTGGTTCCAGTCCCACTGCTGGCGCCCCAGCCTCAAGCCACACAGGGAAGCTGTCTCTCTTGCCTCTCTGGGTCTCTTCTTCCTCTTGCCCGGTGGCTCCTAGGATGTCACTTTTACTCTGTCCCCCTGATGATGCCCAATGTAACTCCTCTGCCAAGGGCCAAAGACCCACCTCTCTGGGTGGCAGACACAGTGGCTTTTGCAGCTGGTTTGAAGTGGACGTTGGCTCTGATTCTTGTTTAGTTTTCTTTTTCCCTCTTTGGTTCTGATTTTGGATTCTTCTTCTTCTTTGTTCTTCTCCTTCTTTCTCTTCTTCTTTTCCCTCTCCTCCTCTTCCTCCTCCTCCTTTTTGTGACTGGGAGACACTTGATTTCTTTATTAAGCATCCAAGACCACCCAGCCCTTTTTGGTTTTGGTTTTTGATGCAGGGTCTTGCTAAGTTGCTTAGGGCCTCACTACGTTGCTGAGGCTAGTTTTGATCTCACAATTCTGCCTCAGCCTCCTGAGCCACTGGGATTACAGGTGTGCACCACCAAACCTGAAAGACCTTATTTTGATTTTAGAAATATTATCTTCTCTATATTTCACATCCTATCAACTGGCTATTAGCTTCTGGTTTTAGAATATGTTAGCTTAACACATCTATATAAGATTTATTTAATGAATGTTTCCTTACAATCATAAAAGTAACACAGATTTATGGAATAATATCTATATTTTATTAGGAAAAATATCAAAAAGATAATAAAAATCACCTTGAACATGTTATGGAAACAAAACATAGGGCCAGTGAATGTACAATAATATGTACTGAGGTACTGAGCACATTGTTTTGAGAGATTGA
This sequence comes from Ictidomys tridecemlineatus, assembly GCF_052094955.1. Classification (NCBI taxonomy): domain Eukaryota; kingdom Metazoa; phylum Chordata; class Mammalia; order Rodentia; family Sciuridae; genus Ictidomys; species Ictidomys tridecemlineatus. The sequence continues at coordinate 82,292 of NW_027524086.1, forward strand.
GACTGCTCTATGTTAACAAACAGTCCCCCCCAAAATATAATATTATAAAAAATGTAAATTGAGGAAATTATGAAGCCCTAGATAGGTACAGATATCAGCGTGGTATGTATGGTCCATCATCTCCAGCAGAGGTTTATTAGAATGCACCTGTTACTTAGGGAGGGTCCAGGAAGATGCCTGATCTTTTTTTGTTGTGAATATGGTAGTAAATTTTATATAGAAAACTGAATCCTTGGCTCTCTATAAAGGTATAGCTTTAGTTACAACTCTTAATGTAAGCATGAATAAAGTCCAGTGTGCATGAATTGATGTGGCTTAGCCACATTTTATATTTTAAATGTTTTTGATAAACATAATGCTTAGAATAGAAGTGAATCGAGTTTGTTTTATCTGTGCCAACCACTGGACCTTTATACCTCATAAGAAACTGAAACCAGAATTTAAGGTACTTGCTAAAGTCCGAAATGGCCAGTGGCAGAGACAGTACCAGAACTAAGGACTTCTGACTCTCAAAACAGTCCTTTCGTTCCCATGACCAAAAAAAAAAAAAAAATAGCTTTCTGGTATTTTTCTCTAGAGTAACATGAACATGCTATAGCCAGTCAGCATTATATTTTAGTTTATTGAGTAAAATTTTATAACAATTTTGAACACAAATGTCTATGATTCTCAGATGTTCATGGTGGTCAATTCTGTTTTCCTCTTTAAGTTGTGATGGGCTTCTCTGTGTTTACTGTGTCAAGTTATAGGTTTATTAGTTTTCTAGGGCTTCTGTAATAAAACACCACAGAATGGATGGCATAGACCAAAGACATGCGTTGTCTCGCAATTCTAGGGACCAGAAGTCCAAAAATATTTGCAGACTGGGTTGTCTCAGAGGCTGTGAGGGAAGGATCTGTTCTTGGCCTGTAAAAGGTGATCTTTCCCTTGGCATATTTCTATGGCCAAACTTCTCCCTTTTTTTCCCTCTATATGGGATAAGGGTCTACCCTAATGACTGAATATGGTAATTTGGTGTTTTAGTGAGCTTTTTTCTCTGCTGTGACTTGAAACTCACAAATGGAAGATCTTTCTTCCTACACCATAATCCACCATTTTACTAAGTCCTTAAGACTTAAAAGAAACTTTGTAAAAACAGTAAAGAATTTTTATATGCCTTTCATCCAAATGCCCAATTTACTAATTTGCTTTATCATCCTCTCTTGGTGTTTGCCATGTTCTTTTCTGTAGTATGAAGAGTAATTTACAGACATGCTCATTGATCCCTAATACTTCACTATATTTCCTCAAAAGACATTAACTTACGTATTCACAATGCCAGCTGTCCTTTGTGTAGCCTGAGATCAACATTGACCTTAGGAGTATACAATCTACAAACTTTAGTGAAATGCCATTCACTATCCCACCAAAATCCTTCATCAAAATCCTTCTATTTAGTATTTCAATGCTACTTTACTCCCTGCACTTTGTGCTTTACTGGTTCGCAAAAATTTAAGCCTCAGTTCTTATCAAGAAATAGAATTTCACATTATTACTCATGTGCACACACGGGTGTACTTACAAATATGAAAAACAAAAAAATCCAAAGCAATGCTTAACACTGTTGTGCTTCCTTGATGTTTTCCAGGTCACAAAACAGATCATTAGGATAAAGTAGTTCTGCCTGTTTTGGTTTTTGGTTATATCTTCAGTGCCTAGGAGAGTGCTTTGCATGAAATAGAATTCGATAAATATGTTGACTAGACTGTCATGGAGAGAAAAAGCAGCAGGCTTAAGTAGCTTAGTAAAAAGTGCTTAGTACTGTAAAATGAGGCCGTGACTGTATCAAAAGCTCTCTTCATAGAAAGGAACTGCTCAGCTGGTGAGTACCGACAGGAGCTGGGAACTCGTGTGTCTGGAGTGTGGCTACTGTGAGAGCCAGGGACCCACAGGATTAAGTAGCAGTGTGGAAACAAATGGTAATTGCACAAGACTTTTTTCTTAGTCATTTTTACTCTTTTTAAACACTGAAGCTTGTCTCAGCTGGGATCAGTAGGTGCAAAGGAGGAGTTTTGGTAGGTAGCTGAGCCAGTGTTGTGAAGGGAAAAAGCACGTTCATGGGATCACTGTGGTTGAGGCAGTGGGAAGCAGAATGAGGGGTCCTTTTGGGAAAGTGGAACTCAGGCAGAGGAGACTGGGGCTCTTGGTCAATTTTTTTTCATTTCTGGAGATTCTCATTGTAGGCCTAACATACATGATACCGCATTTATTTGTATTTTAAATTCTGTTCATGTTACATGTTTCCTTGGCTTTCAGCATTTATAACGTTTCATAGTTTCATAAATTGAAAATCTCTCTTTAAATGATGCATCCAGCTGAACACAGTACTCTAGATTTGATCTGAGCACTAAGAAGGATAGACAATAATTTCTCTTGTTCTAGACTGCCCTATTGCTTGTGACTAAAACATTCAGGGGTTACTCCAGGGTTTTTTGTTGTTGTTGTTTTGAGGTGTGTGTGTGTGCATAGAGTGTCACAATTCACAGATTAAGTTTTATGTTTAACTAATTATTGTTAGGATATTCAGAGAATAAAGAAACACAATCTCTTCCCCCAGAAATAACCACATGAGACAGAAATACCTTTTTCTTTGGGGGTATTGTGATGGCTCCTCTGACCTTAAGGGTCCAGAGGGGGAGAGAGAGAGAGAGCGCGCCCACACATGCTGTCCCCTTTTATTGAGGAGAAGATATTTAAATGAGGCAAGGGGTCAGGTTTAGGGGGGCTGAGTCTAGGTTCATGATGTCTGCTGTCAGCAGGTTGACTGACCTCTAGGAAGGCCACACCCAAGGGCAGAGTAAGAGAAGGAGACACATAAAGGATGTTTCCATGGAATATTCTGTCCCAAACAGGAGAAGGGTTAATATCACAAAGGAATAGGTGAGCGTAGTTTGACCCACGGGGCTGTAGAAAGGCACGCCCATGCAGGAAGACCCAATCACCCACACCCTAAAGATCAGGGCTGTTGTCTGGGTACCTAGGCAACCAGATCACAGAGTGATCTATGATGCTGCATCAATCAGCAGGGGAGACAGACAGGGTCACATGCTAGTTTGGCCTCCCACACTAGACCTCACTCACGCATATGATAAGCCAATATATTTTGAGGTCCTACTAGGTGCCAGATGCTGTTCAACATTCTGATATATAAAATAGACATGATCCTTCACTTTTCAGAGGTAATCGGCCAGCTGTGTTTTGTGTAGTCTGAGATTAAGGTTTTTTTGTTGTTGTTTTGAGATGTGTGTGTGTGCATAGAGTGCTACAATTCACAGATTAAGTTTTACATTTAACTAATTATTGTTAGGATATTCAGAGAATAAAGAAACACAGTCTCTTCCCCCAGAGTAAAAGATAGGAGCTAGGGTACATATCAAATTTTACTAATTTTATAGGTTACTTTCTTTACACTGCTGTGATACAATTTTCCGTGAATCTCTATGGTTCTACCCTTTTACAAGAAGTCTGCATTTGTCCTGGACTTTAGAACACAAGTCTGGATTTGTTCTGGCTTTAGAAGACAATGTCTCTTTCTTAAGAAGAGACAGACTTACTGATCATTACTAAAAATTAGAGACTGGTAAGCTCATAGTCCTTTATTCTAATGCAGTACACTGCTAAGAATTAGTCTTTTCATTTTCCATAGGAATAGACTTTTAGGAAAATGCTCTTCTACTTACTACTGCTCTTTTTAAGTGTAAAATGTTCTTTGTCTCTGACCCCAGAGTCTGGTGCCTTCTGCCAGCATCCCTTAAACTATGGCAGGATTAACTGCAAATAGGACAAAAATCTTAAGCCTCAATTCTTGACACATGTCACTCAAAACCCTTTTGCCTCACTTTTCCTTGGTCCCTAATGCGGTGCCCAGTATCAAGCAGACCTCAGCTCTCTCTTCATAGCATGTTGCCAGGAGGTGGTTTCCATACTTCTTACTTTTTGTCCTAGAGCTTCTCCAAAATCCCCTTGCATCAAGAACCTGCTCAGTATGCATGTGTGCACAGCAGGGACATGTTGAAAACAGTACTCATGGAACAGTCACTGGCCCATGTAATAGGATCAGCAAAAGCTGGAGGAAGAGCAGGACTAGGGAAGAGGGCTTTGCCTTGTGGATAGTTAACTGTCGGGTTACTCTCTTCCCCCAAGGAATAAGAAGGGCAGTAGAACCCATTCAGAAAATTGGTGATTATATAAGACATTGCATATGTACCCCTTAAATACAAATGGAGAGGCCAAGAAAGCAGTTGAGGATGTGTCTCAAGTTTAGGGGCTATCTAGACCCCTTCTAGAAAATAGGTGATGAGTATTTGTAGTGTTTTGATTTCAATAAAATGAGAGCAAGGTCATCTCCTTAGAATAAGTTTGATTCTCATAGTAAGTGGAAAACGCCTGAAACAGTTATTGTGAGAAGTTTGGAGAGTTGATAAATGGGGGCTACACAGGGTCAGCAAGTTTCCAAATGAGGATAGATAGACGACAGTTCTGAAATGAACAGCATAATTTTAAACAAATCTTAACAACTTAAAGACAGGAGGGGATGCTGTGCAATTTTATAGTCAGAGAGCAGGCATAGAAAATGATTTTAAAAGTGAGTTTTCAGTATGTTGATTGAGGCACCTATGGAAAGTCAAATGATAAAGCCCAGGTTTGTAAGAAAGCAGCTGTAGGTGAGGTCAGAGAAAGAAGGAGAAATGGACACAATCAATACTAGTAAACTCTGGTAAGAGTTTGGGGGAGGAAAAAATGTTCCTTTTTTAAATAACTTTTTTGTGTACTGAGAATTGAATCTAGGGGCACTCTACCACTAAGTTATATCACAATTCTTTTTACTTTTTTTGACACAGGATCTCACTAAATTGCCCAGGTTGGCCTGGAGCTTGCAACCCTCAGTCTCCTGAGTAACTGGAATTACAGTCATGTGCCACTGTGCCCTGGGATAAAAATTTCCGAGTAATTGATTGATTCTTTCTAGGCATTTGAGTCTATGCTTATTATTTCATTCCATTTATTTTTTATAAAAAGATAAGCATATATTATTGATATATTCCTTTTATAAAATGGGACACTTTAATTTAGAGAGACTGTGGAACATGCTTAAGATCATGAAGCTTACAAATAGAAAAGCTAGAAATAAAATCCAGTCCAACTCCAGAAACTGTATTGATATTTTAAATGTTGTATAATTATTTTAACTTTTTATTATCTAAGACTTCCAAATACACACAAATCTTGCATTCCTAGTACTCAACCACCCCTCTTCAATAGTTACTAACTTGTGGCTGGTCTTATTTTTACTGTTGTTTCCCACTAAACTGTGAATGTCATTTTTTTTACCTGAAATAATTTAGTGCAAATAGCAGATTTGATCATTTTATTCTAAGATACTTCAGTATTTGTCAGGACCTATATTCTTTTTCAAAAAAAATTTTAATTGATTTTTTTAAAAAGAAATGACAGCAGAATGCATTACAATTCTTATTACACATATACAGCAAATTTTTTCTCTGGTTGTATATACAGTATGTTCAAACCAATTTGTGTTTTCATACACGTACTTTGTATAATGATGTCTATCACATTCCACATTCCTTGCTAAGCCCCTTCTCCCTCCCTTCCCCTCCCACCCCTCTGTCCTCTCTAGAATTCATCTATTCCTCCCATGCTCCCCCTCCCTATCCCACTATGAATCAGCCTCCTTATATCAGAAAAAACATTCGGCATTTGTTTATTTTGGGATTGGCTAACTTCACTTAGCTTTATCATCTCCAGTGCCATCCATTTACCTGCAAATGCCATGATTTTATTCTTTTATTGCAGAGTAATATTCCATTGTGTATATATGCCACATTTTTAAATCTATTTATCTACTGAAGGACATCTAGGTTGGTTCCACAGTTTAGCTATTGTGAATTGTGCTGCTATGAAATTGATCTGGCTGTATGGACCTATATTCTTGATCAGCATTCTTATTCATATCTTAAAGATGAGCAAACAGTCTCTGAGAAGATAAAGTCCCTTACACAAAGTCACTGAGTTATTAAGTGGTCTAAGACAATACTTTTTCACTTCCTCTGAGTATTGCCACTCCTGTTCTCTGATTGCCCTTCACTGTCTTCTGTGACCTAGGAGAGCAAGAATTGCACCTGCAGTGTTTTGGGTATTTTTCTACTAAGACCAAGTACATTCCTGTATCCTGGTTCAAAATGAAGGAAATACATGAACTCCAACTTTTAATATTTTGGAACTTCTAATGTTAGGAGCATGGGACTTGTATCTTTAAAATACTATTGGCTTGTTTGATCACAGTTTGCCTTTAGTAGTATAGAGAAATTTATTGTCCTAATAATGCAATATAATTTTAGTATAAAACAAACTACATACTTGTAATATTTCTATATTTTTTAAATATTTTTTTTCCTTGGGGTTAAATCTAGGGGCACTTAACCAGTGCGCTACACCTGAAGTACATTTTATATTTTAATTTGGGACAGGACTGTCCTCCTGCCTCAACCTCCTGAGTTTCTAGGATTACAGGTGTGTGCTACCATGCCTGTCTAGATATTTTAAAAGTCTTGGTTTCATTTTAGGAATATAATAATTCCTAATAATATCAAGAATTTCCCAAGGTAAGTGGAACTTGGGATCATGAAAGCAATGACTGTCCTCTTTGATGTTTCTTCCAATGTGAACTAGCCCCCCACACAGTGCTTTGTACATAATAGATATTTACCCAATAAATGCACCTTATTCCTTATTTTGGCAATTGTTGTGACACCTTCCTATCTAAAATTGCAACTTAGACTTCCAGAGGAAGTGATATGATGATTTCTTGAAGTCATCCCAGAAGAGTGAGAAATGTCCTACAGGTCTGAATTCTCAGCTTGCCTGTTCCCAGCCCTTACTGTCTAAAGGATAGTCAATGCCTGTTCCTACCCTGACCACTGCTCAGAAGAGTGAATTTATTCTGAAGCAATCAGGCTAATTCCTGGAACTGGGGTTGAGCTCCATTTCCTCTGAGGTACAAAAGGTTTGTGGAGAAGGGTGAACTCTAGAATTCTATTCAATTAGAAAAAATGAAGAGGAAATTGATGCTGGCTATGATAACAACTAGGCACCACTCAGTTTGAATAGAAGGAAGCAGGAGGGTTTATGAAATATTAAGGAGATAAAAGTGTTGATGATGTGCTGTGGAAAAGAGAGGAAGATGTTTTGCCTTGGAAACTGATGGTGTATTTGATAAAATAGGAAACCAAGCAAAATACATTTTACAGTCCAAAGTGATGAGTTCTGTTTTAGATGAGTTGAATTTGAGATGCTAACAGGAATCCAAATAGTAGTTTAATATGCTCAAGAATAAGATTTAGCCTGAAGATACATATCTAAGTGTATAAAAAGAGTTGGAATCATTTAATGGATGTCTCAAAGAGTGAACAGAAACAACAACAACAACAACAACAAAACAAAGAAGCAGCAACAACAAAAGCAAAGAGAAGAATTTAAAAATTCCTGAAGAAGAAGATGAGAGTAAATGAGAAAATACAACAATAGAGGTAGGAGAAACAATCTGGCATGTTTATTATCAGAGAAGTTGAGGGAAGAGACCATTTCAAAGGATGCAGACAAATCAAGAAAGATATAGACAAAAACCTATTCATGGCTTTAGTGGCAATAAGGACCTCAGAGACTTTGGAAATAACACTTGCAATGGGCTTCTGTGGACCACAGTAAAATGAATGATGAAGAGTAAGAGAAGGTACCTGTCATCAGCTACTTAAAAGAGGAACAGTAAGTATTTATTAAATCAGGAGAGACTTGAGAGTGTTTAAATCCTGAACAGCAGCTCTGATTCAAGGGGCTGACATCGGAATACACACTTCAAAGTCTGCTCTTCTCAAATTCCCGTCAGTCTTGAATTACTTAATCCCCAATCCAGCCCAGGATGGGGATTGGGGGAGAGGAAAACAGAGAAGGAGAGGAAAAGCACAAATGTTCACCCCTTAACAATAGCTGGAAAGAAAATAGATCAAATTAAAATGCATCCGTAGCAGTGGAGTCATTGAAAGGTGGTCAAGCAGTTTAGAACCAAATTGTGGAGAGAAGCCCATGCTTGGAATGGCAGCCATTCTGTGGATCCCACGGCTGACCAGTCACCTGAGAAGAAATTCAATACACACAACATCTTCACACTTCCAGATAGTTGGATTAAACCAGAATGAGTAACCTTGTGGTGGGATCTCTTAAGAATCCATCTAGAAAGGTTGTAGAGGAATTGTTACTAGTTACGACCCCTTCTCCCACCCATGAAAAAGGAGAGCAGTGTGGAGGAGACCTGCCCTGGAGCTACTGGCCTCACCCAGTACTTTACACAGCTCTGTGGGCTCCTGGCAGTTGTGGACATGGGAAGTAAGATCTCAGATCCATGTGGGAAGGCAGTTTTTATCCTAGGCAAAGGAAAGGGAAAATGTGTGGATTGCTTATTTCCTTTGCTGTGCAGAAGCATTTTAATTTGATGATATTCCACTTCTTGATTTTTTTTATTTTATTACTTGTGCTTTTGGAGTCTTGTTAAGGAAATTGGTCCTTGTGCCAACATGTTGGTATGTTGAGCCTATGTTTTGTTCTAGTACTTGCAGAGTTTCTGGTGTAATTCCTAGATCTTTGATCCACATTTAGTTGACTTAAAGACAGGGTGAGAAATACATGTCTTGATCTGTATTGTTTCATTTTTTTACATATGGCATTCCAGTTTTCTCCCTACCATTTTCTTAGAAGTCCCTTTTCTCCAACAAATGTTTTGGCACACTTGTTTAGTATCAGATAATTGTAGTTATGTGGATTGATCTCTGTGTCTTCTATTCCATAGGTCTTCATGCCTGTTTTGGTGCCAGTATCATGCTGTTTTTGTTACTATAGCTCTGAAGTATATTTGGAGGTCTGCTATTGTGATGCTGCCCACATCACTCTTTTTGTTCAGGATTGCTTTGACTATTCTGGGCCTCTTATTTTTCTAAATAAATTTTAGAATATTTTTCTAGTTCTCTTAAAAATGTCTTAGATATTTTGATGGAAATTTCTTTGAATCTCTATAGTGCTTTTGATTTATGTCATTTTAATAATATTAGTTCTTCCTATAAAGAACATGGAAGGTCTTTGCATCTTCTAAGCTCTTCTTCAATTATTTCTTCAGTGTTCTATAGTTTTCATTATAGAGGTTCTTAACATTGTTTGTTAGATTAATCCCAAAGTATTTTATTTCACTTGAGGTTATTGTTAGTGGAATAGTTATCCTAATTATATTTTCAGTAGGTTTGTTATTGGAGTATAGGAAAGTGATTGATTTATATATGCTGATCTTGGATCCTGCTACACTTTACTAAATTTGTTTATCAGAGCTAGAAGTCTTCTGTTGAAGTTTCTAAATATCAAATCATTCATCAGCAAACAGAGATAACTTGAGCTCTTATTTGTATTGCCTTAATTTTCTTGTCTTGTCTGATTGCTTTGCATAGTTTCAAGGACTGAGTTGAATAGGAGTGGTGAAAATGGGCATCCTTACCTTGTTCCCAATTTTAGAGAAAATGCTCTCAATTTTTTCTCCATGTGATGGTGATCTGGGGTTAGTCATATATAGTCTTTACAATGATGATGTAATTTTCTTCTATCCCTAGTCTTTCTAGTGTTTTCAACAAAAATGGGTGTTTGTCCAATGCTTTTTCTGCATCTATTGGGATACTCATGTGATTCTTGTACTTAATTTTATTTATGTGATGAATTACACTTGTTGACTTGCATATATTGGACCACCCTGGAATGAAAACTCACTTGATTGTTGTACAGTATTTTTTACAAATTTTTTTTGGGGTAATGCAGTTTGTTAATGTTTTACTAACATTTTTGCATCTATGTTCATGAAGGATATTGGCTTGAAATTTTCTTTCCTTGATGTGTCTTTGTTTGGATTTGGTATCAAGGTGATACAGTATTTGTAGGATAATGTTGGCAGTGTTTTCTTATTTTTAATTTCATGAAATAATTTGAGGAGTAATGGTATTAATTCTTTTTTATGTATCTGGCAGAACTTGGTTGAGGATGCATCCAGTCCTGGGCTTTATTTGTTGGAAAGCTTTGGAGACCTGCTTCAATTTCATTACTTGGTACTGATCTGTTTAGATTTTTCTTTATCCTTATGGTTCAGATTTTGTATTTGATATGTCTCTAGTAATTTGTCAATATCTTCAAGAATTTCTAGAATATTTTCTTCAATAATCATAAATTTTCGAAATAGTTTCTGATGATCTACTGGATTTTATTGGTATCTATGATGATATTTTCTTTTTCATCTCTAATTTTGTTTATTTGAGTCTGCTTTCTTTTGGTTAATTTGGCTCAGGGTTTATCAATCTTGTTTATCCTTCCAAAAAACCAATTCTTCATTTCATTAATCCTTTGTATTTTTTATTCTCTATTTTACTGATTTTGGCTCTGATTTTAATTATTTTCTGTTTTCTACTGAATTTGCTGTTGATTTATTCTCCTTTCTCTAGGACCTTGATACATAATTTTAGATTATTTCTTCAGTATTATATATTTCTTTCTTTTTGATGTATAAACTTAATGTTATAAATTTTTCTCTTAGAACTATCTTTATACTTTTCCAGAGATTTTGATATGTTCTATCATTTGTTTGCAATTTTTTTCTATTTCTCCCTTGATTACTTCTGCTATCCATTCACCATTTGCAAGTATATTATTTAATTTCTAGGAATTATAATGATTTCTTTTCTTTGATTTATCTTGTCATTGATTTCTAATTTTGCTCCATTCTCTATCTTTTTCTATTTACTAAGAATTTTTTGTGTGATTTGAAATACAATATATTTTGGAAAATGTTCCATGCACTGCAGAGAAGAATATGAATTCAGTCCTTGATGGGTGAAATATTCTATAGATGTCTGTTTGGTCCATTTGGTTAACAGTAATTTTAGATCTGAAGCATGTTAGTTTATGTCTGGATGATCTATCTGGTGGTGAGAGAGGTGTGTTGAAGTCACCCAGTATTATTGTATTTGGGTTTATTTGATTTTTAATGTTGAGAAGAGAGTGTTTTCTCTATGTAGATGCACCATTGTTTAGGGCATAAATATTTACAATCATCATGTCCTGGTGTTGTATAATTCCCTTTTCCAGTATAAAGTGACATTTGTTGTCTTTTTAAAAATCCTAGCTAATTTTTTATTTGTTATTTTTAAACATGCAGACTGTAGAGTGTATTTTGACATATCATACATACATGGAGTAAAATCCATTCCAATTAGGATCCCATCCTTGTGATTGTACATAATATATACTTAAACTGCTGTGTATTCATATATGAGCAAAGGAAAAATATGTCCAATTCATTCTACTGTCTTTTCTATTCCCATGCTCCTCCCTTCCTTTTATTTCCCTTTATCTAATGTAATGGACTTCTGTTCTTTCCCTCCCTACCCTCCCTTGTTGTGGGTTAGCATCATGTGTCAGAGAAATCATTCAGCCTTTGGGTTGTTGGGACTGGCTTATTTCACTTAGCATGATATTCTTCATTTCCATTCATTTACTGGAAAATGCCATAATTTCGTTCTTCTTTTATGGCTTCTTTGTCTCTTATGATTAATTTTGGCCTGAAATTTACTTTGTCTGAATGAGAATGGCTACCTCTGCTTGTTTGCAGGTACAGTTTGCATAATGTATCTTTTCCCATACTTTTATCTTCAGTCTGTGGGTGTCTTTTTCTGGAAGGTGAGTCCCCTGCAAACAACATATTTTGGGGGCTTGTTCTTAAATCCAATCTGCTAATCTATGTCTTTTCATTGAAGAGTTTAGACTATTTACATTTAATGTTGTTATAGGGAATGTTAGGTTGAACTTGACAGAGGCAATACCATTTTGAAATGTATTCCCCATCTTAGAATAAGAATCACCTCATGGTCACTTTTAATTAACCTGACCTTAAACCCCAGAAAATACTCTGTCATCATGCTAAGAAACCCAAAATAATACCTCATCATTATACAAAGAAAGGAAATTCCCTTTGTCTAATCCATTGAACTTCTATTTTTCCCATCTCCCTTGTGGTGTGTTAGCATCCACATATCAAACAGGATATTTGAACTTTGGTATTTTGACATTAGCTTTCTTGAATTAGCATGTAAGTCTCCAGATCATTCCATTGAACCAGCAGAAATCATGAAGTCATTCTTTTTATGGCTGTGTAATATTCCATTGTGCATATATACCACTTTTTCTTTATCCATTTATCTGTTGAAAGGAAAAGAAGGGAGGGATGATAGGAATAGGAAATACAGTGGAATGAATCTGACACAACTTTGTTATGTACATATATGAATACACCACAATGAATCTCCACATCAATGACAACCACAAGTCTGGTATCATAAATAGAATAAGATATGCTCCATGTTTATATCAATATGTAAAAATATATGCTCTTGTCATGTATATCTAAAGAGAACAAATATTTTTTTTAAAAAAAAAGAAGAGTAATTGCTATCTGGAACAGGAATCTTGGTTCAACATGAAATAGTGACAATAGTGACCACCTCATAGAATAAAGGTGGCAAACAAAAGGACCCTTCTCTGACACTTTAAATGGCCTAACCAAAAATATCCCTCATTCTATGAATCAGTGGTGCTCAAAATTGGTCGAAAGTCCCATCAAATACAGCAGAAATACCAATACAGGTTTAACTCAGCTTGAAATTTGCAAACTGAAGTTAAAAGGCTGCTTTTCAAGATAGGATTATATTAAGCATCTTCTTTCCTGGCAAAAAAAAATCTAAAAAATGATTTAAAAATCATTTTTGTCTACCATTCCATTATTAGTATTTAAAGTAAGCAATATTCATTTGTTATTTAAGAATATATAGCAAATATTTAGCAGGCACTAGGCAATTTTCTACTTCCCACAGATATAGCTGTGAATCAAGTAAAGTCCTTGCTTCTGAGAGGCTTATATTTTACTTGGGAAAGTAGACAATACACAAACCATTAATAAATAATATAATTTCACTTGGAATGAAGCATTACGGTAAACAAAACAAAATGAGTTAATGGCTAAGGGTGACAGAGTAGAGTAGGACCCTTTGAAGAAGTGACATTTGTACTGAGGTTAGGAGGAGAACAAATCTGTGCCCAGTATAGAATCCTGCTGGGGAATGGACTTGGCTCGTTCAAGGGATAACCAGAAATATATGCCCAAGGATGATGTGTCAGGCTCGAGAGTAAAAATGAGACTGGTGGGAATGATCTAAGGTAAGTACTGTAGGGCTCTACAAGGTGTTCAATGAGTATAAAGAACTATTTCACATTTGAAGAGGTGGGGCCAAAGTGAAAGTAATTAGAGATCTTTCAGCCACTTAGGAAGGAGATAACAGGTATGAAGAATAAATAAGTGGACAGCAATGAAGTTGATGAGAAACATTTTAACTAACATTTAATTTGTTTTAAAGATAGTTCCAACTGACTTGCCAATGTGGAATTTGTAAGAGGAATCAACGATGACTATGCATTTGACCTTGATTTTTTTTCTATTTTTTAAGGTAGAAAACAATCCTAAAAGAAGAGCAAGTTTGAAAGGCATCATATCTGAGATGCACCATAGCTCTACAAGAATAGAGAAACACCGGTAGTGATACAGCCAAGAGCTTTAGAAAGGCACAAAATGAAGCCTGAATGTATTTCAAATTACTGACACATTGACTATATTCTGAGTGAGGATTTTTAAGTGAAAAGTCAAGTAATAAGAAAAAACAACCTCTCCTTATCTTTCATTATCAAAATACACTTATAAATATCTCGAGATAGAATCTCAAAGACAGTTTTTATAATTAGAAACAAGCTATAACTTCAATTGTAATATAGAAATACTTGGGATATTGACTAAAGTTGTATGGAGGGGTAAACATTTAGTTATTAATGCCCCTGTTTTAAAGCTGACAAAATTAAATCAATGAGTGAAACAACAAAATTCAGGAAGCAGTATGCTTCCTCATTTACAGAAATATTTGTTAATAGATTTTTTTTCTAAACCAAAATAAGAATGTGAAAAAGTAGACTTAGTATTTTTAATGTCATTTCCCTGGCTACTGTTATGTTTGAATATCTCTTAGCTTGTTCCTGGGCTTTGTGTGTGCTTTCTAGGTTCTAGGATCTGTGAATATTCTTAAGTGGTATTGTCCATTCTTATGCATTATAGAGGCTCTCTTCATCCATCCATCCATCCATCTATCTATCTATCTATCTATCTATCTATCTATCTATCTATCTATCTATCTACTCTACACACTTATTTTTTTTTGTTAGTGCTGTGTATTTAAAAAAAAAATCTAGTTTCTATCTATGGCTTATTTATTTATTTATTTCTACCAGACTTTGAACCCAGGGGCACTCAATCACTGAGTTACACCTCAGTACTTTTTATTATTTTCTTTTGTGAGTCCAGATCCTGCTAATTTGCTAAGGGCCTCATTAAGTTGCTGAGGCTGGCTTTGAACTTTCAATCCTCCTGCCTCAGCCACCTGAGTCATAGGGATAATAGGTGTGCCACCATGCCTGGTTCTATTCATTTTTTTTTCATCTTGTCCTTTGTAGAAACTACTATAAATGTTTTATGTAGTTTAATTAACCATTTATCTTCTTTCAAAATGATTTATGCCTCATCCTTTTCCTATTTAATGAATTATTTCCCCATGTTTTCTTGTAACAATTTATAGTTTTGTTTTTCACGTTTAGTTAAATTACATACATTCAATATTTTGTGTGTGGTGAGCGGTAAAATCTGATTTTTATTGTCAATCCATCTTTCCAATGTTTATCTGTAAACTTATTCCATGATCTATTCATCTTCAATATGTGACAAAACCTTAGTCTCACTATTTTTTTTCATGATCGATAACCGACTGTTTAATATACCATTCCCTTATTCCCTTAGAGTTAGTAAGCTTAATGCCTTATAAATAGGTAGTTATTTGGTCCTTTTCTTCAAATCACTAGTACTATGTTGGTCTTTTATTTCCACACGAATAGAATATTAAAGTCAACTTATCAAATTTGTAGAAAGCCAATTTGGGATTCACATATAGTTGCATTTCCTTTATAAACGAAATTGGAAAGAACCAATATCCTAATGACATTTTATTTCTTCTAAACTATGATATATGTCTGCATTTATTCCAAGTATTTAGTTATTTATTCTGTACTGACTTTCAACAGTGCCGCAATTTCTCTGTGAAAATTACCATGGCTTGTCAAAATTATTTCTAGTTATATACTTCAAATGTAACCTGTCTTTAAAAAAAAAGAACACCCAGTTGTTCTTGGGATTTAAAACTGCTATTGATTTTTTATATTGATCATCTTTCAACAAATATCACTGAACTCTTATTATTTCAACAAGTTTTTTAGCGAATTGTCTTGGCTTCTACTTGCTCTCATTATTACTGCTGTTGTTGGTCAAAAACAGCATATTCAGGTTCTATCTTTCTGTCACTCTCTATCGAATGGCCCAGGACATATTCTTAAAATTGTTTACTTTTTTGATATAGCTTATTACTTTAAACATTTTTATTGATTGCTTTTGCTAGAATTTTTTATATTTTATTATTCCCATCAAGGAAATAAACTTCAGTTTATTAAATTGTTTGCCACATATCTTCTTTGTTCTTTAGTTTGCTTTAGTTCTGCTCTCAGTTCTATACACAGGCTAGAAATAGTTTCTCTCTAACTTGAGTTTAATTCACCCCTTAATTTTCCTCTTATTTTTTAACATAAGTATTGATGTCTATATGTCTAGCTAGACCTTTGTCTATCTATACCAGTCCATCTATCTGACCATCTTTCTGTCTAATCTCCTCTCTCTCTTCCTTAGGTACTACTTTTGCTGTAACACAGAAATATTGCATTTCATTTTTATTTCTATGTGCGTCATAGTAATTTGCATATCATCTCTTATGAGGTTCTTATTTTCTAATAAGTTGTCTTTTTAAAATAAAATTACCTTTCTTATGTGTTGTGGATATCTTTGTCTATTAACTAGTAAAAGTATACTTCCCTTCTGTGGATTGCCTCCACAATGCAATAATGATATCACAATAATGATATCTTTAGATGGACAGAGGTTCTTAATTTTAATGTGACTTACCAAACATTTCTTTTATTGTCTTTGTGCTTTTTTGTCTAGTATTGAACATCTTGTGTATTTAAATGAGTGGAGATGTTTTCTTATATATTCTTACGTATTAATTATCATTTGCTTTTTAAATTCAAAGTTACAGCCTACTTGGAACTTAAGTTTGTGGATTGTAGAGGAAAATGACAAGATTTGTGTTTTTTTTTTCTATACAAGTATTGAGATAACTCACATAAATTTTTGGATATATAATTCTTTTTCAAAAAGTACTCACTTTTTTCATACTATTTCTAAGTATGCAAGTCTGCTCTGGGGTCTTTATTATTTTCTGTAAACCTACTTATACTTTAGTTAAGACTATATTTTTTTAATATTATATTAGTTGTTTAGCTCTCTGATAGTCTTGATATCATCATATAGTATAAATCCTTCAGCTTTCTTCTTTTTCTACAAGACTCTTACACCTGGATGTTTATACTTTCATATGATGTAGACTTGACTTGTTAATGCATATATACACACACACAGAGAAAATCAATTTGAAAATAATTATCATAACAATATTGAATCTTCAAGTCTATGAGCCTAGATTTATTTAAGCCTTCTCTAAATTTTATTTTTAAATTTGTACTATAGATGTTCCTGTTAGTTCCATTTGTTAGGTCTTTTCTGAATTGCTACAGACTGAATATTTGTGTCCTCTTAAAATTCATGTCTTAAAACCAAATCCTCAATGTGATGGAGTTTTTGGAGAGGGTAAAGGAGTCTTCAGTGTGTAGACCTTATGAATAGGATTAGTACCCTTATAGAATAATTCCCAGAGATATTCCTTGCCCCTTCCTCCCTGTGATTTTTAGAGCTCCTGCATGGCCCTCTGTCAACTAGGACACAGACTCCTACCAGACATCATCTACAGGTGCCTTGGTCTTGGACTTCTCAAGGTCCAGAACTGTGAAACATGTTTCTTTTACTTATAAGCTAATATGTAAGGTAACTCTGTTGACAGCAGCCCACACAGAATATGATATCAGGAATGCAAATTTTATTTTATTTTTTACATAAATTGTTACTAGTGTGCCAAAATAAATTAATGCTTGCCTATGCATCTTAACTCTATAAATCTTGATAATTTCACAAAATTATTTTTATGACTTGTAATCTTCTCTTGGGTTTTCTATATATAAAATCATATTGTTTAAGAATGCAAAGTTTATTTTCTGATCATATTATTTCATAGCTAAAATTTCCAGTACAATGTTGAATAGAATAGAATGGGCAGTGGGTTTTCATTCTTGACCTCAGAGAAAATATTTAATAGAATAAATTATAATTTATTTTCAAATATTACAAGATTAGCAATCTTGCTTTGTCAGATTAAATAGAGACATTATGGTATAATATCCATTTGTAAATATTTTTTAAAATTTTTATTTTCTTTATGAATGAAACTGGTTTATATTTTTCTTTCTTATTATTGGATCTAAAATTTATTATGGTGTAAATAACAATGTTGTGGTGGCACATGCCTGTAATTGCAACTGTTCAGGAGGCTGAGACAGGAGGATGACAAGTTCAAAGCAAGGAACTAAGCAACTCAGTGAGACTATGTCTCTAAATAAAATACCAAATACAATAGGGCTGGGAATATGGCTCAGTGGTGGAGTGCCCCTGAGTTCAAACCCTGGTACTCCCCACCCGCCCCCTGCCAAAAAAAAAAAGTCTAAATTTCTATTCCTTATGATATTTTTACTAATGTTTGCATTATTTGATTTTCACTGTTTAGGAGAAATAAATATGAGTCACATGAACTTCAAGTTTTCTTCATGAGATTATATTAATGGAAGATATATATTTTTTAGTCTCAGTTTCTGAATCCTTATAAAACTATTTCTTTTTTTTTAAAGTTTTGTTTGTGTCAGTATGCTCCCTTCTACTCCTGCAGTAGGCATTTGGTTGTTTTATTAAAGTTTGAAAATGTAGTAACAGAATTTTCTTGAAATGACCTGTTATTGTACATCAACACACTCTGTATGATTTCAATATTCATCTTTTTTCTTAATGGTTCATTAAGTTGCCATTTTTTTTGCAAATTTTAATTGCATACATGATAAGATTATGCATTCCGTGACACAGACTTCAACATATACTAAGTCAAAGTTGGTGTTAACCTTGTGTACATATTTTTGACTGATTTGTTAAATCCATGCAATACAGTTTGAGTTTTGGTGTTTGCATGTTGCATTTTTAAAATTTTTACTTTCTTATTTTCTAGAGTCTTCAGTTTTCTGTAGAATTTTTCTATAATGTCTCATTTTTTTTCTAAAATATTCCACACAGTTATTTCAAACTCTATTTAAATCAAAACTCCATTATCTATGTATCTGGATGCATGCTCAGGATTCATTTCATATTGAGGCCTTTTGTCAGTTGTATATAATTTTCAGCCATTCTTCCTTTGAACCCTTACTTCCTCTATGCCTTACTAGAACTCCTCCTAACTATATGTTGCATTTTCTTACAATTTCCCCCCAAGTACTTTAATATCCCACACTTAATTTGATCTAATAGTCTGTTTTATTTTGCATACTTCATTCCAAGTTTTCTTTTCTTTCACTATTTCCCTTGTTAGCTTCATTAAACTTTATTTTTACATCACTCATTTTTTTTATTCTGGAACTCCATTTTTTTAATTTATAGGACATATTTTGCTATTCCCTCTTATTATTGATTTTAATTTTCAAGGAATGGCTATGCCTAGTGTATCTCCCAAGGGTTCATGCTGGAAGTCTGTCAGTGTGGCGAAGTGGAGGAACCTTTAAGAGGCGGAGCCTCCAGGGAGGTGATAAGTTTACTGGGAGCACCACCCTTGTAAGAGATGAAGTAGTCCCTCCTGGAAGCCCAGTCTGTCCTGAAAGTGTGGGCTAGTATAACAGGAGAACACTGTCTCCTTCCCACTCTCTGGCTTCTTATGTGATCTCTCCCTTCATCATGATTCCATCTGTCCTTTGGCCCTCACCAAAGGCTGACCAATGAGACCAACCAATCTTGGACTTTGGACCTCCAAAAATTAGATAAATAATCTGTTATCTTTATACATTTCTCAGTTTCAGATATTTTTTAACAGCAACAAAAAAAACTGGGTAACATACCTTATGTATCTTCAGTTAAATATTTTAACTCAAAGGCAATATCCTTCACGATTTCCCTGTCATTCACCAGCATGGGCATGATGAACAAGACAATATAAGTCCTGACTCACCTGACATTTTCATTCTAAGCACATGTGGACATGGTGACACCATGCTGTGTTCTGCTATCAACTGTAATTGCATGTCCTTTCCATGACATAATAGATAGCATGTTTTTAAACACACATGCTTTGTTTGGTGACCTCGAGGTTTGAAGGCCCCTGAATGTAGTGCTGAAGTGTTCTCAGCTTTTCCTTAGCACAGCAGGCTGAGATGGGCCTTACTGGGGAAAACCAGTAAGGCAAGCACGTTCTACTGATAAGCCACAACCCCAGCCCCTCTGGGGATATTTTTGATGGGAGTTCAAAGGCTACTGGCATCAAGTGGGTGGCAGCCAGTGATGCTGCTGAAGTGAAGAATAGCCCAACCCTCCCATAACAAAGAAGTTTGCACTTGAGAATTTCTAGCAAGCTAAGCCTGAGAAATACCAGTTTAAAGGGAGATTTATACAAAATGTGAATGTTTAAATTACTGTAAAAATTACAAATTCTAAGTTCTATAAATTCTCTACTGTTTAAAATGTTTAAGAAAGTGAACATTTTCCCTTTCAAACCTGCTTGCATTCTTTAAAACAAATGATCAGAAATTTAGTGATTGAATTTATTAATAAATTATATGAAATCCTCATACATTTCACATTAACTACTAGACATCATAATTCACCACTCACAATCACTGGTTGTAAGTAACATATTAGAAAGCAAAAGGAAATAGCACATAGAACTGCTCTGATTCAACTAAATACAACTAAAATGATATTTGTCCCAAAGAGTGTCATCTAATATTACATGATATGATGTATGACAAAGCTTGAACCCATTGTTCGTATGGTTTTAGAAATTTACTTCTCTTCTTTATATGTTGCAATTATGTAAACAAATAATTGTATAAACATTGGTTAGAAAAGAGAATGTTTTTTTTCAAGTAAATATAGAGTCCTGAAGCTATTGTAAGGATATTACTTTCATTTCTGTTAATTTGAAGAATGAAGATAATATAAAATTTTTCCTATTTAAAGCACATAGAATGTCCAAAAGGAAATATGTTAATATTTAAATGTATAAATATTTATTAATGTCTGTAAGATCCACACATTTATATCTGCAAAAATGAGTCTTGACTCACTGATTTTGATTCTCAGGTGGAAACCTAGCTGATACAATGCCTTTCATATATTTATATCAGAAGCAATTTCTTTGTGAGATATGAAGAAGTAAAGACTTTTTGAACATTGAAAACCTTCTAAAGTTCAGTGATGAGGTGTTTAACTTTTAGGACTATAGTTACTGATATTTTCTTTTGTGAAAAAAATAATAGATTCTTCTGTGTGCACAAATTATGTTAAATGTAAAATTACTGTTGTGAGTGGTGGCAGAGGGAACACTTATAAATCCGATTAATTTGTGAAGAAGATCATAGCATATTTTATAGTGATCTTTGGACAGTTTATTCCTCTTCCCATACATTTTCATCATTATTAAGATGGACTTAATTCCTTGGGCCAAATAAAATTACAGGTTTTCTGAGTCATGTACATAAGCCAAATACAACATGGACAAAGTATAAAATGAGTCTGTGCATTTTCTACTCTTTATCTCCTGATTTCCTCACGCTTCCTCCTACTGATGAAATGGGGTCCAACTAAAGTACATGAACTATGCAATTGCATCACCATGGATAACTGCTACCAATATGAGTTATTTGAGTTATCATTATTTATAATTTTTTAGAGATCATTTTAGAGTGCAAAGTCTTCAATAATGCAGACTTAGATTTTAATCTGGGTTTTGTGATTTAGTGTCTGTGTGATCTTGGGGAAATGACCTAATCTCTCTGAACTTTAGTGCCCTGATCTGCATGTAATTTAAAGTTACAATTGCTTCTTCCCATTGAGCTTAACTATGAGAAGACAGCTTCTCTAAATAAGCCTTTTCAGTCTCTTCTAATTAGCTCCCCAATTTCTTATTGCCATGCTTAAAAAGGCCTGAGCCTTGATCTAGGCACTTTGGCCTCTACTGTGTGGGCTCTACTGCTCATCACTCCTCCAGACATCCATCTTCCATCCCCGTACCCATGGTTGATCCCAGGTCTCTGGACTTAGAGGCCAGAGATGTTGTTTTTCTTTTCCACTTTATCCTACATGCAACAAGACTTTTCCTTGAATTTTCCGCAGCACTGCAAAGACCATAAACAGCAGCTTTTAATTTTATTATCCTTAAGATTAGATTAAAGTAAAAAGAATAGAAAGACTGTAATACTTTCCAAATTATATCAATTTCTTCCAATTATATCCTGTTTCTTCCTAGGCTCCCCCTTCAATTCCCCTGCTCACCTCCCAAGACACAAGTTAGAGCTCACAACTGTTAAAGTGCCCTGGGAGCCCAGAGTTCATCTCAGAGAAAAGACGGAGTTGGTCTTCACGCTTTTATAACACACACCAAGACTTCCTTTCCTAGGTCAGCATTTAACTTTCCTTAGTTGGTGGGCTTTGGCTGTGTTCCTTCCCTGTGAAGGAACTTCTTTTGTTTCTCTCTCTCTCTCTCTCTCTCTCTCTCTCTCTCTCTCTCTCTCTCTCTCTCTTACACACACACACACACACACACACACACACACACACACACAACTAATTTTAAGATGTGTTCTGGCTGAGAACATGCAATAAGATGATCAGATGGAATAGATTAGTTCATATCCCCAAGTCGTAACTGTTCTGTCTTGAGTAATTTCAAGAAGGATGTCAGTAGAATGGGTGGGCTTGGTTCAGTCCCATTTTGAACAATGTCTTTTTCATCAAGCATTAAAAGTATGAGATTCAATATCGCTGAGGAGTACCACAATAATTCACAATTTATTTCTCTCTACTGAGGAAATCTAATAAAAATGATAAAAGTAATGCATTAACAAAATACTTAGCAAATTGAATTACTCCCATCTCTCCTCTCAAATGTGAACAGTCTGGCTCATCTGTTCATCTCCTAGGTATGAAACTTAAGCTTTATTTTAATTGTGAAACCAAATGCTTTACTTTGGGGGTTTTCGGCTCATAGCGAAACAATTTTGCTCAAAAGCAGTGTTCATTGTGATTTAGTTTCTCACACAGTCTTTAAGTCAGTTTATCCTAAGGGCAAAACCCTCTCTACAGAGGAAATTATGTTTTAAGTCAGAATGAACCATATATGTTCAATGAAGTAATAACTGAATAGAGTAAAATTTAGTAATATATAATTGTACTTCACTCTAACACAAGAGCCTCTGATTCATCCCAGAGAAAGAGGAGCTGTGATATGAAAGAGGCCTCTTGCCAATATCAACCCACACTTAGAAGGTCAAGTAAGAACATGAGAGGAAAAGCGTAGAGAGAGCAGAGATGAAAACAAGTCCTGAGTGCCCTATTATTGACCTGAGAAAGAGAACCAAGGGATATCTTGGCTAACGTATAATCTAGAACTACAAAGAAATCAGGGCTAACATGTTAGCAGGTTCAGGGATCCTTCAGCTTTTGCAATTTGCTAGTGAAGTGCTTCTCAATAATTACAGTTTACAGGTGAATTTGAGGCTGTTCAATGACTCCAGAAGCCGATTCAGCCTGCTAGTGTTATAACACACATTGTGATAGCAATTAACTCTACTTGTGTGTTCATATAGATTTCCTGAACTTGCTCTGTAAGAAATGCAACTATCAAATCATGAGGTATCTCTCAAGAGAGGACAAATTATTACTGTTCAGATAGTATTACTTCCCCTGCAAAAGTACATGCTACTATTGTCATATGTATATCCACATATGGTGTCATTTTCCATAACACAGAATGCATATGGAGTGTTTCAGAATTAATACTTGGTTATTTGTACATGATTGGTTGAACTGAGGATCTCTATTTTCAGATTGATTATATTGTATGCTAAAACATAAAGTTGTCAAAAAGATGGTTTTGTAGTTTCAAACAGATCAAAATTATATATTTAAAAACAATTTGAAATTAATTTTTTAAAAAGCTTCAATGTTCTTTTTAAAATTGGCTTTGAAATAGAATGAAATATTTTAAAAGGTGTCCTAATCAAATATAGAACATAAGAATGAAAACTGAGTAAATGCACTCTCACAATAATATATGATAATTCAGCTCCTCTGACATGAATATCATTTTTAAATTGATGTTTCTTAGATTTAATAAAGGCAGCTTTTCAACACACAAATATGTTTGTGTATTTATATACATTTTATGGTTAAAGTTTTGCAAATGCATAAACAATGTCTTCTAAAAGTAATACACAACTTGCATAATAGCTAATTATGCTGCCAGTTGGATGTAACCCACTCAAAGTATATATATATATATATATATATATATATATATATATATATATATATATATATATATCCTACATTCAGAAAATATTACGCAATGCCCGAAATCCAAAATTATTATTAGAAGCCCGTGATTTTTATCATGGTTTTACCATGTTAACAATTTTAAAATATCTTGGGAAAATCATAGTTTAGAAAGACATTTTAATTTGCTCTTAAGCAATCCAATTTAGTAATTTTGATTATAGCATTGTTAATATTATGGGCAGCTATAATAGAGTTTAGATTTTTTCTTTCATTATTAAATACTTTCTTCAGATCAAATGTATAACTCAGATTTTAGAGCAAATACTTAACAATTGTTTTCAAGCACTTAATATATAACATTAATATGCTAATTAAAACAAACAGAGTTCTTTTAAATCAGTAACTACCAAGTTATTATAGAATCATAAGCCATTTTAACAAGCTGTGGACAATGCTGTTAGCCTAAATGTTCTCAGGTGATTGAAGAATACACAACCAAATTACTTTCAGGATGATGACTTCATGTAGATCATTTATATCATTAAATGCAATTACTATAAGTTGGCTAAATATATGTGTTTTCTAATAATATTCAACTACTTGTATAACTGTGGTATCCTAGTTGAATCCATGAGAAATATCTTATATGAACTGGGGGGAATGTTGTAAAAATTCCTACAAATACAATAATCACTGTGTTTATAGTCACCACCTCAACAGTCCTGGATTGTTAATATGGCTTCCATCTTTTGACTGGCAGAGAGCATACTGAAGAGTCACAGTTTCTGAAAGAAAATAATCATAATAGTGCAACTATTACATGCTAACTTTGTGCAAAACCTGTGCTTAGTTTTGTGTAGAGATTATCTCTGTTTTGTTTTTGTGATGGGTTTTGCTATGTTGCCTAGGCTGTTCTTGAACTTGTAGGCTCAAGCAATGCCTCTGCCTCAGCCTCCCAAGAGGCTGGAGCTACAAGCGTGCACCACCAGGTCTAGCTGGTGAGTTAGCTCTTTTAAAGCTAGCTACACCACTGTACGCTGAGCTCTATTATATCCCTATTTACAGATAAAAACACCGGGGTTCCATAGTTATATACCCAGTCATTATTACCCCAACAAGCATTTCACTAGACATTTCTTGTCAAATAACTACTTTTCAAATATCTTTCTTGGCACAATATCTCAAGATGAATACTCAACTTGAATCGATATTAGTTTATCAATGTAGAGGATTATTTTATATATGGTGCCATATAACTGAGAAAATTGTTTCAAGTAGGTTTCATTTTGTATTATTGAGTTTTTTGAAGTTTAAATGACTAGGCCATTTTTCGAATATATAATTGAGATTTTGAAAATAGAAACTATTGTTTTACTACTTTTTCCCTATAAGAGGCATCTATGTTCTGAGAACTTAATGAATCAATCAAATTTTATAATTAAATAAAATTCAGAATGATAGCTGTTTTTTTCTTATGAGCCTTACAATTAATAACATTTGGGGAGAAAAATAAAAATCATTAGGGGAAATAAAAGACTGGTTTTTGCACTGACAAGAAAGACCCCATTTTATTTGATTATTTCCAGTATTGCAAGGGGGTTACTACTGAAATCTGGTATGTGTGTGTGGTAGGGGCGTGCAGGGGCACGTTACTACTGGAAATGAAGAGAAGAAAAATTATGCATATGGCATAGAGGAAACAAAAACAAGTTTTGAAAGTACATTCAGTATATCTCCAGTTTTCATCAAAATTCTGTGGTTTGTTAAACTGAAAAAAAAATGATCTCAAGATTTGGAGTTCTAAAAAGAAAGATATATAACTTAACCTTATACACCATGAGAAATGATCAGAGTATTTACACTTTTCTTACTCTTCACTGATTTTAAAGAATAAAAGATAAACCATCCAGCTTTTAAATTCCAGAACTAGTGTCAAATAATAAGAATTAAAGCATTAGTAATTTCAATTCTATTCATTACTGATTTAACTAATTTACTGTGATTATACAAAGAAATATATTCTGAGACTACAATGAAAGATCTGTGCCCTCTCCTGTCCTCATCAAATTTTTCCTTATTTTCAAAGTAATCAAAGCTGATAAAATGCAGCAACAGATATAATAAAAAGTACTTGAAAATAAATTGAGGCTTATGAGATAGAATGAGGGATGTGGCTGATAACTGAATTTTTGGAAAAAGAAGAAGAATGGTATGGAATATGATGGACTGTGTTGGTGTGCACAAATTATATTTGTAATTATTGAACAGTACACACACACACACACACACACACACGCACACACACACACACAGGTTCTCTCATAGAAGCTACAATGCTTCTTTTGATGTAAAATTAATTGAAGGCCTGGGGAGGTAGCTCAGTGGTTCAGTGCTTGCCCAGCATGTTCAAGGTCCTGAGTTCAATCCCCATCACTGCAAAATGAAAGAATGGAAGGAAGAAAGGAAAATAAAGAAAGCTCCCATTGTGGAGAGGAAATAATACATGCACATTTCACTCCAATTGACTTTAAAAAGGCATTCCCTGCCCGTATATATTTGATACAGGGCATTCTCTAATTGTTCCAGATAATGCTATATAGAAAACAAGATTGCAAGCTGTAGGAAATAATCTACTATACAGAAATAAACAGTAGCTTGATATATGTGTGTGTGTTTATTATGTATACCATATCCTTTGTATGCACATACAAGCTTTGCATTTGGAATATGTATTGCCATATATGTGTTTGGTCACTGGGACTGAGTACAAATAATAATGCCAATATTAAACTGAAATGTTACGTTGCCTTCAAGAGAACTGCATGCTAAGAAGTGAGTTAGCACAATGCAATATACCTTTCTGAAATAACTCTAAGAGGGAGGGCCATGGAATATAAATAAAATATGTGCTGTATTCTCTGAATTTGTGAAAAATAAGCATGAAATAAAATTTAGCAAAGAGTGCACTGACATTCCTTATTT
Organism: Ictidomys tridecemlineatus; assembly: GCF_052094955.1. Classification (NCBI taxonomy): domain Eukaryota; kingdom Metazoa; phylum Chordata; class Mammalia; order Rodentia; family Sciuridae; genus Ictidomys; species Ictidomys tridecemlineatus. The sequence goes on from NW_027524086.1 coordinate 109,080, forward strand.
TATTTAATTTTACCCAATAAGATACCCTCTTTTTCTGATTAGAAATCCATTATGTAAACACAAGGCTGCCTGAGATCTGCAGGTTGTCTTCCTATTTTTCATTAAGAGCCCTTTGACATGGCAGAGAGGGAGGTAAGTGTTCTGAGAACAGAAAGAAATTGTACTTTTATTGGACTAAGCATTCACATCCTCATTGGGACTGAATACACTCAATGTTAAATTTATTTCATGTTCATCAATGGAGTTTCAGTAAATCTAAACAAAATTCAAGCCCATGATCTAACATTATCAGTCAAAATTTATAAAATCTCCATAGGCTTCTGGCAATTGAAGGGAATCATTCACCATGTGCTGCAACATTTTATGCTAGATGCATTAATTAGAAAGGTTATCATGTGCTTAAGTGTAGGAAAAAAGTTGATCCAAGTGTAATGGGAAGATGTGCATTGGGCATGAACAATGAATCAGGAAATTAACTCATTAAGGCTTGCCCTAGGAAAAAGGTTGCCCATAATAGCTGCTTACTTTAACCTTACAGAGGAAGGAAAGACACTTGACACTCTCCAGATAAGGTCTGTAAGAATCAATTCAATTATATTATTTCATAGAAAAGATGGGAACTGAATGACTTCAACTGCAAAACCCCATCTGGTAATATCAACTCAATTTACCATGTCTTATATTGACAGTTTCACCTTTAACTCAGAGCTATCATACAATCAGCCAAGGAGCTTTCTGGCAATCATTCAAAGTACTTAGGAAGCAGGTTTGTTAAACATTTTAAGATATGACCAAGAAATGGGCTAGTATACAGTGTATTTTTAAGTTAATGAAATAGTATATAGGGGGCATATACATTTATATAGTGGTAAACTTGATAGTACTTGATCATGTTTAACCTCATCCCACTTCAATTTTGGAAAATCATTTTTAGTAATATTCATTAAAAAAAGAAAATTATACCTTCAAGAACAAAAAGACAGATAATAAAACCTTATGAATGAGTTCACAGTATGAGTACCTCCAATTTTCTCCCTTTCATCTGAGTACATTTTTAAAAATAAATATTATACAATTTTTATTAAAATATATTTAAGAAGACAACTAAATTAAAAATATGCTATATTTTTACATAGGGAAACACAATATTAGAAAGATATTGTGAAGATGTTGATTCTCCCCCAAATTGACTTTTTTTTTCTTTTTCTTTTTTTCTTTTTTTTTTTTTGCAGTAATGATTCCAAGCTCCATCTCCATTTTCATGCTTTTTTCATTCTGGAATTTAGTTACTTTGAAGAAATGGTTGAAAAACACAAGTCATGGCTTCAAAAATCTTATAAAATATTTTTTTTTGAGATGATACTTCAGTTGAACCAGAAACCTCACTTATAGTATGTTTGGAGTAGCATTTATTATGAAGCCCCTTTTAGTGTTTTTATGTCACCTCTGCCCTGTCAAGCCAAGCTGTTGGATCCTTGAGCACAAGTCATACTGGCCTCCTCATGAATGCAGGAAGCCATATACCTGCTTGAAACCCCTCAGTGACCTGTCTGTATTTACCAACACTCCGCAGTTAGCAACATCTGTGTCTTTTCAGAAGGACCCATTTCGCCTTTGGAAAATCCACTAGCAGCTTAATATGTCAAAGCCCCTTTTGCTCAGTGTGCACATTGTTTAAGTCCCCACCAGAGGACTTTATTTTCCAAGTGTTATTTTGAGCATCTAATTTCCTTACTTTTCTGCCTTTCCAATGCTCCTAGTCAACAATATATCACATGACTAGGCTTAAGTCACTAATGAATAACCATAGATTCCCTCCTGATTTCAAAATAATTGAGTAACAAATTAGGTAAAATGTGGAAAATAAAGCATCCCTTTATTAATCATAAAACTGACATCACAGTAGACAGCAATGTCTGCCCATCAAAAACTAGCTATTACTTTGCTAAACTAGATAAATTTATGTAGTCATAGATATTGCCAGTAAAGAGTAACTATAAATCTATTTCTCAGAGTAAAAAGTTGGAGGCCTGGGGATGCAGTTCCATGGTAGAGCCCTCACCTACCATGCATGAGGCCCTGGGTTTGATATTCAGTAACACACACACACACACACACACACACACACACACACAAATAAAGACTGAAAATATGATAAGTATTTAGAAAAATTGAATTTTTATATAAATGATACATATATTTTTCCATCATTAAAAGGAACTAGGCATCTGTCATTAGTGTGCATATGTGAGTGCATGTGTATATATACACGGGTGTAAATATAGAGAAAGCACAATTCATATATGCATACACACCTACATGTACATGTTCAGTTTTTCTAAAGTCTTCTCGATCAGTATTAACTTTTTATAATCTTTTATTTTTCAAATCTCCAACCACATTTCTAGTGTTCTCTATTAAAAGAATCTGACACCAGAGTTGTTTACATTGTATTATTTTCTGCTTCTTATTTCAACCATTATTTCTGAACACCAAGAATTCATTTATCTAAATAATATTTTGGGGGTACTACACAAGACATCTTAATATTGATTATTTACTTGAGTGACACTTTCTAAAGTATTGGGTTAAGCACTTTGTGACTTAAATTATCTCAAAACACATGATGTGGCTTGTCTTCAAACTTTGGAAGCTTAATTTAAATGTTTTCTACACATGATGTTTTTATAGTATTTTAACTATTCTCTCATGGGACAATAAACACGACACGTTTATCTGCGAAAGACAGAGAAGGTAACACACTTTGAATAATCTAGCTGATCTATTTTTATATTTTACTCATTAATTTTGAGAGGTGAATAGATCACAATGAACACACTCCTTAAACGTGTGGAAAAAGCCACTCCTGAATGTGAACAGGCAGCTCTGCCAATGTCTTCTAGTTGGTCTTACTTTTCATACTCGTTACTATTTTCAATCTTTCATTTCTTTGCAGTGATCATTTTCAGCATGTACCTTTATACAAACAAATATCCTTTCTAACAGCAGTTCGGCAGCCATTATTTTATCGTTTCAGTTTTCAATGTCATGAAAAATGCCTGAGAGTTTTTTTAATGTGAAGATTTTACTGCTGTCACTTCCTCTGGGACAACTTTATCCTCTCACAACCACTGTCCTCATTTATGTCAATAAACATGCCTCTACTGAAATTCTGAGCTTGGTATGGCATCAGTGTCAACATTCCCTAGTAAGCTATTTACTCTACGACTCCACTGACTTCCATTTGAAATCTCCAAAGTTATTTTGTTATAGTAAAAGTTTCTACCATAGTATATGCAATTCAAAAGTATAACTGTTTTAGGTTTTTATTGCTGTAATAACAAATTACCACAAATTTGGTGGCTTAAAACAAATTCACCCTCATATAATTCTGCAGATTGGACGTCTGCTCTCTCTAGCTCCTTCCTGGAGGCCGTGTGCCAGGCAATTTTCCTCCTTCCTGCCCTTCCACCATGACATTCTACCTCTTCTCAATCCCAGAGCAATAAAGCCAGTCGACCATAGACTAAAACCTCTAAAATTGAAAGTAAACTAAATTTTTCCTCTTTTCAATCGTTTTTCTCAGGTATTTGTCCAAGTAGCAAAAAGCTGATTAGCACAGTCCATAAACAGTTTTTGTTCTCTGGACAACCCTGGCTTTGTGTACTCATTATACTTGTTCAGTATGGTCTGCACTGTAACTTCATGCAGACCCAGGATTCCTTTTATCATTGTTTTACTTTTGCCATTTCCAATCTAATTATAACTCATTTTATTTTCTGCACTCTTACATTTTTTTCTTTTGCTTGCTACACGTTTGACTTTGTTGGACAGATATTTCTCTTCATTATAATTTTTTAAATAAAATGTTACCTGAGTTTTTCACTGAGAGCAAAGGAAGAAACAGAAATATATAACTCCACTATCTTTGCATAAATTGAACAAGGAATGTACAGTGACCAATCACTGACAGACTTGAAAGAAGGATATGATTGGTTGTGGAATGTAATTACATCTACTTTATGATTTGTGGGCTGAAGAGCTAGCAATGAAGTGAGAAGGTTGTGCAAATAAAGTATGCATCATATACTCTGGAAACTGAAATTTTAAAACATATTGTTGGTAATTGGTGGCATTTTACTAAGCTGTGGTGACAATTATGTGCCTACTGAAACCAGGCAGAGAAACCAGCCTGACCCATATAACAATGATAAGAAACAAGTGAATGAGGAAAACAGAGTTCTACGATGATCTATGTCTGACCTTGAGAAAACCAGGATTCTAGGGTTTTTCAGTAAAATAAAGGATTTAAACTTTGTGAGACTTAAAATTCTTCCAAATATATATATATATATTTGAGAGTCTATATATATATAGACTCTCTTCAGATCATAAGATTGTTTATGCAATATAGTGATAAGAAGATGTGTTTTACTTTACACAAAAGGAACAATTATCAGTAATGATTGCTTAAGAATATATGAATGTCAAGTTTGCATTGTTGATGTAAACTGTAGCTGTCAAAATAGAAGTGAAAAGGATGAAGTCTTCTAACTCAAATGTTAGCAGTAAAACCATATCAAAATTTGACAACCTGACATTCATAAATTGCTTTTTGTCCACATATGGTACAAACCACCATCTGTTACACACTTGGCTCTGTCATCCTTTTGATCTGGATTTCATCAAAAGCTCACATTTCCTAATAGCTGAGAATAAAATGATAATAACATTTTCTTTCAAATGCTCACTATATGATGGCAGTTTACCTAATAACAACTAGTTAATGGGAAGGGATGGATTCTAAGAGCATTCCCATATGTGACAGCGTGGCTTTATAGGAATAGTGAGTTTCATGCTCCAGCCCAACTGTCTCCACATGAGAGTGAAAACTTCTTCTCATCACCATCCAGGAGAGAAAACTATGTGATAATGTTGTAGATTCTTTGCTACTGTATTTCTTCCCTGTGATTCATAGTGAAGTGACACATTCAGCAGGTGAGTATGGAGAAGAGAAGAATCATCATCTTTGACCCTTCCTCATTTGCATTTTAGATGAGTACTGCCAAAGCATTCTGTACTTTTCTGTTTGGTGGCCCTTGCTACCATTTTGTTGCAAGCACACAGAGGAGGCCCATAGTAATAGCATCCTCTAATACAAGGGTGCTTATGAACAAGCTCATCGCTCCACAGATGAAAAGGCATATTCTTCACTAATGAACTGGCATTTGGGTCTACAACATTTTCTGTGTCTTATTCTTAATGATTCTGAATTAGGAAGGGAGAAAAAGGATTACTTATTTGAAACATAGTTCCTCAGCATTAATAAACTTCCCAATGTAGAAAAAATGGAATGATGGGTTGCAGTAAGGGAAAAAGTCTTACTTAATATTTTTCAGGCTCAAGAATCAAGAAAACAAAAGAAAATTGCTTAGAAAGCTAAAATTTAAATATATGTCAATTTTCTCAGAAGGGAAACTCATTTATCCTTGAGTACAGGGTAAAGACATTCTTTTTATATCGTTAAAAATTTGCAGAAGATTTCCTTGTCTATGATAAAGGTGCAAAAATATAGTTAAACCATTTTCCTCTTTATATTTGTCTTCATCTTTTCAAAACCCTCAAGTCTTATTTTGCATTTGAATCTATATTTTAAATGCTTTTATTCTAAATTTTCCTAATACAAATTTACATTAAATAGAAAACATTTGACAAAGTTCAGTCTCAATAATGTTTAGAACACCAGAGTAATCGAGGACAGAAAGAACTATCTCAACATTGTAAAGGTATATATAACAAACCCAAATTCAATATCATACAGAACAGAGAAAAAATGAAAGCATTTTCTCTAAAAATAGGAAGGAGATGAGATTGACCACCCTCAACACTTGTCTGTAACATAGTCATTGAAACTCCAGCAAGATGGGGGAAAAAAGAGAAGTAAATTAAAGAGATACAAATAGAAGAAGAATAAATTACCTCTGTTGATGGTGTGATCCAAACAACTCTACCAGAAGACTTTCAGAGCTGATACAAAAAGGGTCATCATTTACAAAGTACATGTATGAAGACTTGAATTGGGTGTCAACATACCTTATATACAAACAGAGATATGAAAAATTATGGTATATATGTGTATTAAGAATTGTAATGCCAAAAAAGTACATGTATAATGGCATAAATTGACTGGAACATACTTTATATACAGAGATAGGAAAAATTGTGTTCTATATGTGTAAGAAGGATTGTAATTCATTTCACTGTTGTCCTGTATTTAATAAAAATAATAAGAAAACAGGATCCAAGATGGTGGAGTTGAGGAGATACCATTTCTGGCTTCTCTGTGCATGAATCCCAGAAAGCAGTCAGACCACTCGCCTTGAGGAATTACAGTATCTCATCTCAGAGCATGTGACAGGACCCCACACAGCGGAAATCTCTCTGTCTGGCAGCAGGAATCTGGACTCCTGTAAAGGAGCTGCTGCAGATTGAGATTGAGTGCTCCCAGACTCTTTGGCGGCAGTGCAGAGACATTGGGTCAGCTCCTCTACAAAGCTGCAGTCCACCAGGCTGCGTTTGGCTTCTGCATAGGCCACCAGACTGAGTTCTGAACACACCACAGGGACAGCCCAGCTTTCCCCACCTCACCAGACACCCCAGTGTGGGAAATGGACAAACTCCATCTTGGAAAATCTATCTCACCAACTTCTGGTGGATGTGGCTAAGAGTGTGGATAGGCAACTGAACAGGTATCTGGTTCCCAACCCCCCTTCCCTAGCCGTAATAACTCAAAATCTTTCTCTCAAGATTTTGGTTGGCGTGGCTATCAGAGTGGAGTACCACTGTGCACATACCTGGTTTCCAACTACCCCTCCCCCTAGCTATGATAACCCAAAACCTTTCTGGCCATCTTTTGGGGAGTGTGGCTATCAATGTGGATCTGCGACTGAATAGGTACCTCATTTCCAACTCACCCTCCCACTTAATGTGATAACTCAGCAGGCACAGTTACTATCCAACACAAAAACAGCGCTTAGTTGGTCAGGAGCACAGTACAGCCAGGGCAGTGCCCACATGGAGTGAACAGAGGGCTGTGAGCAAGAGATCCCGCAATTGAGACCTGATAAGCAATAGAGGAGAGGAGGCTAAAAACTGAGAGCAACAAAGAGAGACCAAGATTAGACAGGCTCCAGGTAAGAGAGGGAGAGCCTTCTCACACTGGTTATTTCCACCACCCTGAGGGCAGAGACTCAAGCTGGAATAGACAACTCCACCTACTGAAAAAGAGGAAAACAGAATTCTAAGACTGTTTTTTTATTTCTTTTCTTTCCCTCTCTTTTTTCTTTCCTTTTTATTTTTCTTCCTCCCTCTCTTCCTCTTTCAACCTCCTATTTCTACTTCAGGTAATTTACTAATTACATATATGTGTTTGTTTTTATACATCCTATTGTCCTCCCATGTACTTTGTCTACACTAAATTACCTCCTTTCCATTCTCCTGCTACTAACTCCCCTGATTAGTGTTCTACTCCAAAGTTGTTAAGATATATTAACCCCATACCCTCACATCTTTCCCCCTTAACATAATGTCTTACACCCTACCCCCAGTTCTCTATATGCCACAAGAAACTCTATACCTTTTATGAAACTACTGACTATATTTTAAATAATAATTGAATCCAATACTTCTAGACATAGACTAACTATAAATGTCTAAATAACAAAAACTTGCTCTTAGATGATGTATTGTTGATATTGGGAACTGTTAACATCGTCCTTCCCACAAAGGAGAAATCTTGGAACTATACAAATCTATAGGGTAAAAACAATAACACAACACTCTCACAAAGCTGGAAAGAAACACAAGCAAAATGAAAAGACAAGGAAAGAAAGTACCACAAACAATTCAAGATAACACATCATTAGAAGAATTAACATCCACAGCAGACAAAATGACAGATAAACATTTCAGGATATACATGATTCAGATGTTTTGGAGTTTCAGAGAAGACATTAGAGAACAAATATAGACATGAAAGATCACTTTGACAATGAGTTAAAACACAAATCCAAGAAGCAAAAGACCACCTCTACAGGGAGATAGAGGATATACAAAACAAACAAACAAACTAACTAACTACCAACAACAAAAAAACTCTAGAAATCCTGGAAATGAGAGAAATAATAAACCAAATTAAAAATTCAAATGAGAGTATTACCAGCAGAATAGGCCACTTAGAAGATAGGACATCAGACAACGAGGACAAAGTATATCATCTTGAAAAGAACACAGACAGCACAGAGAGAATGATTAGAAAACACAAGCAGAATATCCAAGAAATATGGGATAACATAAAAACACCAACTTTAAGAGTTATTGGAATAGAGAAAGGTATAGAGGTTCAAACCAAAGGAATGAATGAAATAATATCAGAAAAGTTTCCAGACATGAAGAATGAAACAAAAATCCAAATCCAAGAAGCCTATAGGATGCCAAATGTGCAAAATCACAAAAGATCCACACTGAGACACATTACAATGAAAATGCCCAACATACAAAATAAAGAGAGAATTTTAAAAGTCACAAGAGAAAGGAATCAGATTAGATTACATATAGGGGTAAGCCAATTAGAATAACGGCTGATTTTTCAACACAGACAATGAAAGCTAGAAGATCCTGGAACAACATAATTCAAATGCTGAAAGATAATGGGTTCCAACCAAGTATTTTGTATCCAGAAAAATTAAGCTTCAGTTTTGAAGATGAAGAAATTGCCAGGAAAAGAAAACCAAAACAAAATTTGAATGTTATAGTAATTGTGATTTTAATGAACAATATACACTGAGAACTTTGTAAGTCTGATGACAAGTATTTCTTCAGTGAGGTGGTGGAAGTTTACTAGCCTGATGTAAGAGAAAAGAAAGTTCTGTGAATAAAAAAATTTCACATGTTATTAACATATTTTATGAAGCCTAATGAATACAAAAAGTAAAAGGAGAAAAATATTTAAATATGACCAATATAATTTATTTTTACTCTGTTCTATGGAAATTTGTCATGAAATACTAGGTTTTAGTACTTAAATACAGGAATGACTAATTTTGAAAAGTAGGAAAGGAATTATTGTCCACCAGCTGTTAGTCTGTGCTCCTAAATATGATCACATTAGTATGTTTATAAAAAAAACTTCATTTTTGAAAATACGATAATTAATGAACTGAAATATCAGGTTGAAAATTAAATTACTTCTTCAGAAAAAGTACACTTTAACAAATGGGATTTTAGAACTATCAGAGCAATAAATTGCCTTAGATAATTTTAATCAAATTTTAATAACATTTAAATAAAAATCAAATCATTCTGATTATATTTATGTTAAAGGCTGCATGACATATGCATGCTTGTATAACTTCCTGAGTTTGAAAGCTTTATGTGTTGCAAAAAATGCCTGAAAAGTGAAAGACTATACTCAATCATTTGAGAATGGTTTTTTCTGCCCATTCATTCTTCATTGCTGTATTTCCATTTCCAAAGTTCCTAATTTCCCAAGAAGGGCACAGGGCTTCAAAACTATAAATGGCTAACATATCAATATCTACTGCTTATGTCAAACAAATCAATAGGGATAATAAATGATTTAATGCTTCAGTGCATACAGTTATACAAATATTTATTCATGTTCTTAGCGTTCTCAGAGTTGATCAAAACCTATTTGCCTTGAAAATTTTCTCACATAATTGTGTTTACCTATGCTATCCTTTCAAATTCACATTTAATATTTAAATTCTGTTCTGGGGCATCCCAGAGAACCAAACTTGTTAGAAATATTTCTATGCAATCATTTTCCTGATGTGAGGTTGAAGTGGTATGGTGATTTTATTCATTTGGATTCCAATATGAACTAATGGTTCTAAATAACTCATTTCCTTCATATGGATTCTAATATTATTTGGACATCTGTTAAATCATTATATTTAATTGAAACACATACTTTGTAGTTGATTAATAGCTCAAGACAGTCTATAGAATATATGACATAAAATCATTATTAATCAGTACTAATGAATCTTGATTGTGAAACATGCTTCTCTGTTAAATTTTATAAAGATAAGTGAACACTAAAATACAGTCCACTTTCTATGAAATCATCATTCTTTCCTTCAGTGCATCAAAAATGTAAGCTACAGGAGAACTAGGACTTTTTTTGTGCTCTTTGATCTATTCCAATCACATGGAAAATTGCCTGGAAAGGATTAAATACATCTCTTCCTCAGAGGAAATTGAAGTGCACAGACCACCCATCTCTACTTTATTCGCTGGGTAAGACATAATGTCAACCAGAGGCTCAAATCCAGGAAACCAAGTTTGGGCTCCTGTAGTTGAAAGAAGATGTGAGGCACAGTTGGTGTTTTAGTCAGCTTTTTCACAGCTGTGACTAAAGGACCCACAGTACAATTGTAGAGGAAAAAGGGTTTATTTGAGAGCTCATGGTTTCAAAAGTCTTAGTCCATAGAAGGCTTCCCTCATTCCTTGGGGCTTGACGGGAGGCTGAGCATCAATGGCAGGAGAGGGTAACAGAGGGAAACAGCTCACATCATGGTGACCAGGAGGCAGAGAGAGAGGTCTCCACTCAAAAGATACAAATATATACCCCAAAGCCAAGTCCCAATTCCCATCTCTCCAGCCATATCCTTACCACTCCAGTTAATCCAATCAGGAATTAATTATCTGATTGGGCTAAGGCTGTAATCTAGTCATTTCTCCTCCATGCCTTCTTGCATTGTCTCACACATGAGCTTTCAGGAGACACTCCAGCTAAACCATAACAGTTGGGATAGTACATATGTTTTATTTGGAGGTAAATGTAGACAATTGCCAGTGCCTAGCTGTCGGTGCCATCCCTCAAGTCATCCATAGGCACTTTTTATAGGCAGGCCAAACAGAGAAGGCACATTACCAACAAATTACATAATGGGTGCATGCTTACAAGCAAATGAAGGTAAGTAGGCAGGCTACAGTATAATAGTACAGATTTTGAAAGAACAATTGTAATGGAAAACTTAGAAGCAAAAGGAAATATAACCCTATAATAATTTTGTCAGAATTGTTAAGTGAGCACAGAAACGTGAAGAACTAAGCACATTTTTTTTTCCATTTTGTTTGAAACATAAAGGAAAAATAAGAAATGGGTAACTCCAGTAGATAGTCAATATTTGAACAGATGGAAGATAAGGTTAAAAAAATCAATACGTCCATCTGTTTAGGTTCTGTGTTTTCTAATTAAGAAGATAATCTTCAACCTGGAAGAACAGGATAATTCGAAAATAGTTTTGGAAGTGAAATACATGATTGGAGGGGGCTTGAAAGTGACCACATACTTTTAAATGAAGTTATGTTTTCTAGCTGAGGTGCATTAGATCTCAGGACCAAAGAATTATAGAAATGACTTCAGGTAGAGAGATACCACTTGCTTTAAAGATTCATGGGAATAAGAAAGGTGATAGAAGATACACCATAAATATCATGATTTTCCCAAGGAGAAATTTGTAAAATCCAGTATTAAAAATGCCCTCATATTCAAATTCTCTCCCAATATATGCTATTTATATGATTTGTGGGGGTACTTAGCAAACATAACCAGATTCTAAGTATCATTTATTGAGACTATTGTAGCAATAATTTTTTTTTTCTCATTGGGTTTTTTTTTGGGGGGGAGAGAAGATTTATATGAATTTACTGTGATAAACTTATTGGCAAATTTTGGGTATAAATAAATAGTTATGATGAGTTTTTGAATGTTTTATAGTTAATTATAGACTTATTCTAAGGGGATTACCTAATGACAATTTAAAAAAATCTGGATAGAGTTCAAGAGTTCTGTTTTGGATATGAGATGTCCCCTGCAAAACTCACATGTGAGACAATGCAAGAAGGTTCAGAGTAGAAATGATTGGATTGTGGGAGTCAACCCAATCAGTGAATTAATCCCTGGTGGGATTAACTTAGTGGTACTAGAGGCAGGTGTAGCTGGAGGACGTGGTTAATTGGGGGCATGGTTAACGAGTATATATTTTGTATCTGGAACTGGAGTGTCTCTGTTTCACAATCACCGTGAGGTGAGCTGTTCCCTCTGCCACACTCTTCTGCCATTGTTCTGTCTAACCTCAAGCCCCAAGGAATGGATCCAGTCTCCTCCGGAATAAGGCCTCTGAAACAGTGAGCCCTCAAATAAACTTTTCCTCTCCTACAGTTGAGCTGGTCAGATTATTTAGTCACAGCAGAGAAAAAGCTGACTAAAACATGCTCCATCTTATTCAACAATTTAATAATTTTTTTTAGATCAAGATACAAAATTCAAGTTTCTCACAATGTAAATTTTGTATAATAGCTATTATGTTGATTGGCATCTCATTGAAAGTATATATTGTGAAGGAGACTGGAACTTCAGAGAACATTCCAAACCAGTGGCTAAGAAGATGAAGTAAGCAACACGTGCAAACACTGTAGAGAAAGAAAGAAAGAGAACTTGAAATATCCAGTCCCAGAAGAAACAGAGATTATAAAAGATCAGGGAAATCTGTTGCCATCTAAGGTCAAGCAGAAGGAATCCTGGACTTACTTTTTTAAGACTGGAATCCTCCCTTGTGTTTAATGTATGCCAGTCCAAAGGAAGAGTATGGGGGTGTCCCTAAGTTGCAGAAGGAGGAAGAAAGATAAGTCAGAAAGAAGAAAATGAATGTAAAACCTGTGGTGATAGTATTTCAATTTTTGGAATAATGGAAATTCAGTCAAATAGGAGTAAATTGTTATAAATAATTAGGTGAAAAATCAGTAGAAAAAATATAGAAATGAGTAACATGGTTGCTTAAAATATAGAAAATGGTCCAAAATGATTATTTTTCCCTATAAAGGACAAAATCAACAAAATTTGACTCTTATTTTGTTTTGCTAGAAGGGGCTGTATAATTTAATCTGTTGAGGATCACAGACAAGTCAAGGTGGCACCTGACACTTTGCCAGGAGGAGTGGTTTGAGAAGTAATGGCAGTGAGCTGTTAAGATGATGGAGATTCCTTAATGACTGACTGCTGTGTCTAGATTATGTCAATTAAGTTAAGCTGTGTATAATTATTAAGATGATGAGGATTCCATCCTTAATGACTGATTGCTGTAATTGGATGATGCTAAATTGAGTCAAGTTGTGTATTCAGTTATGTATATATACCTTTGCTGTCCTACAATAAAGTGGCTCCCACTGTACCAATCTTCACAAGTTGCTTGTCACTACCCTGACACCCCCCCCCAGTAATTTTGCCCAGCCAGACTGCATTAATCTGTGTTTCAATAAAACATGATCAGGTAGTGGGGATTAAGAAATAATTACAGAGAGTTTGAAGGAAGAGAATAGTGATAAGAATGGAGAAAAGAGCCAAAACCATTGGAAGGTAGACTTCACAGAACTTAGTATCCACTGACTGAAAAGAAGCAAGTGGAGTAATATGCAATCATATCTTAAAAAGGGTATAGAAAGGACAGTGATACTGCCTGGAAAAAAAGAGTGGTGTCATTAAAATATTCTTCCAGCAAGGCCAATAAGTGAGAGGAGAAAGGTAATGGCGCTTCACACATCCCAACTTGTAGGCACCTCTCCCATAGGAGAGATGTGCCTGTCTGCCCTGAAGAATAAATAGTTCAATTCAGACAAGCTTGTTTCTCTACCTGGTTCATTACATATAGATAGAGTTCATTACACATTAACTTAAATCAATAAGTGCTCATTCTTTAAAATTGCATGTTAAATTATACTCTAAACACACTTTAGGAATATTTTTCCAATCTTTTAAATTAATACTGTAACATGCATGCAAGAAAAAGAGCAGAGATTCATACGTACATGGTTTCAGTTTATGATAAATGAGCTCATCTTTAGTACCAAAATTTATAAACGAAGCATTTTCATCACCTCAGAAGACTCCTCTGAACCCTTGAAAAAAGTGCTGCTTTCAAGTAAATAATCTCTCATTTCTAACCGCCTATGGTTACATAAAGAACAATATAATATTTATTCTTTAATGTATTTCTTTTGCTAAAATTATGCTTTTGGGATTCATACATATATTTGTATATAATTATAGTGTTTTTCTTCTTATTGTATAATGTTTTATTGAGTGAATATACCACAATTCATTTATCCATTCTGACCTTGATGGACATTTTGTGAGCATTTGGAAGTTTCTAGATTTTGTATATTAGTAATTCTGCTCTTCTGAACATTCTTATATACAGTTGGGGTATGAACATATTATGCCTTTCTTTTGGGTGTGTGGTAACCAGGAGAAAAATTACTGGATCAAAATTATGCATAAGTTCAGTATAAGTGGACTGCTAGTTTTTCAAAGTGGTTGTACCATTTACAGTCTCACTAACAGATTCAGGGAGCTCAGTTTATTCCACATTCTCATTACCACTTTAAATGGTTAGAAGGTCTCATTTCAGTTTTTCTAGTGAGTGTGGGGTTTTATGTTTTGTATCTCTAACAACAGAAAAATTTGAATATTTTATTCATATTGATTTCTTAGTTATATATTCAACCTTATAAACTCTCTGTATAAAATTTCTTTATTCTACAGCTTTTTCTATTTTCTGTGGTTTGTATTAGCTCTCTATATACTAAGAATATTTATCATTTATCATATATATGTATATGTATTAACATGGACATCTTTCCCATTCTATTCTTTTTCCACTTCAGTTATTTCCTTTGTGTCTTCTCAGCAAAAAAATTCTCAACAGCAATATAATTCAATTAAAACATTTTTCTCCTTTATTATTTGCATTTGTTATATTCTTTTTAAAAACTGTACTCTAGGTCATGAAGTTGACATCATATATTATCTTCTACAAACTGTACTCTCTCTTTTGTACTTTATTCACCCACAATTCATTTTCTGGATGGGGTGATAAAATGATCAAACTTAAGTTTTTAGAAATACTGTATTTTCCGCTTTGTACAGCAGAGATACTTTTGACTACTATCTGATGTCGGTATAAGTTTTTATATGTAGTACTCTTTTCCAGATCTATTTTTACTTTGATCTAGTTTTTATCTTTGTGATAAGGCCATGGTGTTTTAATTATTATCATTTTACTTATGTCTTAATAAATGTCCATAGAAATTTCCAAGTTTATTCCTGAAGAATGCCTGTAGGTGTATTGGACTTTTGCTTTTTAATATAAATATTAAGATCAGCTTGCCAGCTCTCTCAAACACACACACACACACACACACACATACACACACACACACACACACACACACACACACACTGATGTTTTGACTGAAACTACATTGGTTTTCTAGAATTGATATTTTTGCAACACTAAGTTTTTCTGAGTATCAAGGTTCATTACATTTCACAAGATATTTTTTATTCAAATATATTTTTTTTCCTATTTAGAAGTCTGATATGTTTTGTTATACTGAGTCCTAGACATTTCCAGGATCCTGTTTTGTTTTGTTTTTGGAGGAAATTTTCAATAATATAAAAATAATACATTGTAATCCAATAATTTTATGGCTTTAGTTTTTTGCTGTGTTTATTCACAGTAGCCTTCTGGGAAATCTTACTGCATATTTTTCTTTAGTTTCTCTTATTTCTATAATCTCTTCTTTCTGCCTTTCAGTCCTTGATATTCTTTAGGGGTTGTCAAAAAGAGTTATAAACTCTACTATTCTCATTATACAGTTATGTTGTAGAAGTCTCTAAACCCATGCTGTTCAGAAATCCCTTGGGTAAGCATTTTCTGTCACAGTGGTCACCTGAGAAGTGACAGTGATGAAGTAAACCACCTGTATGTGTTGTGACAAGGGCAGGGCAGATAACCTTGGTGTTCTATTTTCCCATCAGGTATAACAGCTGTTTACTCAGATAAGTCACTAGTAGTAATAATAATTTTTAGAAAATTTCTTTCTAAATATTGATACCAGGAAGTAAAAAAACTTAATGACATACAAATAAATAATGATGAGTGCTATGAAAAATGCAAATAGCACCATTTCAAGGAGTATTATCTGCTTGGTACCAATCTTTCCCTGAATCATCCATCATGATAACAAGGAGCATAAATACAGAGGGAGATAACATTGGAGAATCAATGAGGGAAAATCAATTAAAGAATTTCAAATGCGGCCTCTTCCCTGCCCCAAATCCATGTGGACACAAGTCTCAATGTACATTTTGATGAATAAGGAAAAACATTTAATTATTTCCAGCCAGGCTGGCAAACATATCTTTTGTTATGTTGTTTTAAATATTGAGGGCCCATGCTTAAGAAAACAATAGTTCAAGGGATAATTGACTTATAATAATCTCTCAGAATGCTCACGAAGCATATACAGTGATAAAGTATAGCTTCAAGGGTATGAGTCACTTACTTCTACAATAAAAGCTGTTTTAAACTAGGAACAAACACAACCAGGGGTTGGGGGTGTGGCTCAAGCGGTAGCATGCGTTCAGCCCGCCTGGTTCAATCCTCAGCACCACATACAAACAAATGTTGTGTCCGCCGAAAAACTAAGAAATAAATATTAAAATTCTCTCTCTCTCTCTCTCTCTCTCTCTCTCTCTCTCTCTCTCTCTCTCTCTCTCTCTCTCCCTCTCTCACTCTTTCTTAAAAAAAAACACAACCAGATTTGAGCTTAGGAAAGATAAAATGCTAAAGAACCAAATTCAAACCTTCATTCTATGATTTTTGCCCACAAAGAACTAAAATGTTTATCAAGTACCTACTATACATGAAAAGAAAAAGGAAAAAAAGGAAAGAAAAAGCAAAACAAAACGTGTTTCTTCAAGTAGTTTTCATGCAGCAGACATTAAATATTCTCATTTAAAAATTGTGAGTTGTCTTTGAATTCAATTATTATTATCCTGAAGATAGCATAGAATCTGACATGCCAATTTCAGTGGGGACAAAAAAAAGCATCTACTTTCTTGTTATAAGAAAAATCTGGGACTTTTTCAATTTAATTGAAGATATATTAGAGTACTTATTCTTAATATCTTGGAGCCAGTGTTAAGGAACACTGGCTTTGCAAAATTTTAAGTGACAAATGTTATTTCAGAAAGCACAGAATAACTGGTTGAAGCAGGCACCTCTTTCATGAGACTGATTAGTTGTAAATAAGCTGTAGAGTGGATAAAGAATATTACATTCCTAGAGCTATTTGAGAGTCCTTGGGAAGGTCAATCTGTGAAAATATATATTTTCCATAGTTTTTAAATATAATTGTGACTCTAGGTCTGAAAAACAAATGCATATTTCCTATTTTCTATCTTGTTTTAGAAACAATTTTCTAAAACAAGATAGAAAACCTTCAGAATTGTGAACTTCATTGTTTTAGTTGGAAATAATGCAAAAAAAAAAAGAACTTAAGGGAACATCTTTTTCTTGCCCTTTCTGAATAATTATGCTTGTCAGCAGCATTGTTTCATGAATTAGTTCATAAAATTGTTCTATAATACTTTTTTTCATCCCTCTCTATACATAATTGGGCTAACATCATTTTGTATGCGTTCTAGAACAAGGCTGTCAAAACTCAATGGGAAGTCTAAAGAGTGTCCACATGTTAATTGAAAATAGGTAACACAAGGTAATATTTCAATCACAGATCAGAAAGCAGAAACTAAGACTTGTCAAGTAATGTTTCTGAAGTGTCTTTCCATCGATTAGTTTCTGAGATTCACAGGGAAGATTTCTTAAGAAAAAATTCCTGCTTATTTTTGAGAAAATTATGTTAAAAAAGAGAAAGCTTTGAGAAAACAGAAAGAAATTCAAAAAGAAGAAAAAAGGAACCAGCAGAAGTCTCTTGATAGTGCATTTTTACTACCAAACTACTGAAAGCTTCTGAAAGAAACTACAACACCAGTAACAGCAACCAGAGACAAATCAAGCATTTACTATCAACCATTTACCATTCAATCTACTTGACTATGTCTATTTTGAGCAGCAAGGACACTAAACAATTAACAACAAAAGCTTCTGGTGGGAAAACCATATCAAAGACTCAGTGCAATACATAAAACCAAATATCAAAGTATTTCAAATTTTAGCCTCAGCATCAATACACTTAAATTAAAATTTTTTGAATTTTATGAGCTAGTAACTAAATTCTCATTGCTAATTATGGGATACATGATAAGGCAAAGTGCCACGTTGCCTTTTCTTGCAACAATATGCAAAGTACTTTTTAAAGCCATGGTTGTTGTCAAATATTGAAGTAGTTTTTTCTTTTTTTTAAATTTTTTTTTATTGGTTGTTCAAAACATTACATAGCTCTTGACATATCTTATTTCATACATTGGATTCAAGTGGGTTAGTAGTTTTTCTTTGTTGTTCTCATGAAAATCTTTATTTTCTAACCCCCTCCTCACACACACTCTGATTTTCCATTAACCAAAGATCTAGGTGTTATTGTATTCATTTTATAAATGAGGAAATGAGGCACAGAGGAATGAAACCATTGGTCCAAGACCACACAGCTTATAAGGCAGCACACTGACACTACCACGGCCCTGCTCAAGGCCACGCCTCTTCTGGGCTACATTTCCTCTATAGGTCAGGATGGCCATTTTCCTGAGTTATGCTTCCATTCTTAATAAAAACACTATAGTGAGGTTTTTAAAATTTACATTTTAAAACCTTCATGACCCTCTGGCTATTTTTTATCCAATTTGTAAAGTAAGAATTTCTTCTGTCCATATGAAGTGGTTTACCTTATGAAATAGGCTTCTTTTCTTTTTTCTCTTTCTCTTATACATCTCAACCTAAAAATACAACAGAAGATTTTGTTAAAAGCTTTGCAATTTTCTTTGAATGTATATAGATTTTTAAATATTTTCCAAAAAGAGAAAAACTTAAATGGAAATTAAGCAGTTTATCATTTTTAACCACGCAGAATACATTTATTAATTTCTGTTTACAATTTGGTGTCTTCAAAATCCATTACTTATTGACATTCATTTATATATTCAATTTCTCATGGAAATGTTGCTTTCCTATTTCTCTGTAGATAATAAAATTCTCTTCCTAGGGTTCAAAATTACTGAATAAGTTTAGTTAATAGTTAGGTTAATTTTTAATCATTGTTTTATTTTTCCTGCAGTAAGAACTAAGATACTATAGGATGAGCCTAATACAAAGTGGAGATTTTGGTTCTCTGTCTTATTTACTTTTTGTGAGAACATAAGTTAAATGTAAGTAAAACTCAATATTCCTTTCAACACATTGAGTAAAATATACACTTGTTTTTATATATAGATAGATAAATCTAGATATAATTGATGTAAACATTAACTTCTCAGTCAGTAATACATTACGACCCATATAAATAATCCTCAATAGCCAAATATTTGTGAATAAAAGAATCTAAGGTCTTTTCGTGTCAACATTCTTCTCCTGTGTATACTTTAATTACTTCTGCATTTTTTTCTCTTTGCATACTTCTAGAATATGAAAAACACTGTACATTTGGGGCTGGGGATGTGGCTCAAGCAGTAGCGCGCTCGCCTGGCATGCGTGTGGCCCGGGTTCCATCCTCAGCACCATATACAAGGATGTTGTGTCCGCCGAAAACTAAAAAATAAATATTAAAAAATTCTCTCTTCTCTCTCTCTCTCTCTCTCTCTCTCTCTCTCTCTCTCTCTCTCTTTAAAAAAAGAACTCAATAATTTGAATACTTTTAACTGAGAATCATCATTTCTATCTTCTTTTATTGTTATGCTTAATGGTTTCATCTGTCACTTCTCCTAAAAACTTTCATTTACTTAAATGTATACTTTCATTGTGGATTGTGATTCCCTTAAAATTAAATCTCATGAGGAAATCAGACATACCGTTGTGCATTTCTATCACATAATAAAGCTGGGCAGATGATGTTTATGGTGTGGTGAGACAGCTAGAGTTTGATAGCTGTAGTAAGACTAATGAAAGGAATGGCAGTTACTGATGAGCATTCACTAGGGTGACGGGGACCTGTGTTGGTCTTCCCTTTTCTTCTATTCAATAGAAATGTGTTTGACTGAAGAATTTTTCTCAGGTAGACCTTAACGGTTACTTCACTAATGATCCCAATTCCAACCAGTGACCCAGAAATGAAAGACTATATTTCACAAAACTGCTGGCCTGGACTCTAAACAAGACTCACAAAATGTCATGTCCTTGAAAACAGGAACCCCAACATGCTGGTATATGCCTGTTACTCAAAACTGAGTTCAAAAATAAAATATTGAATGGGCCACAGAAGAAGGTTATGTCTAAGTGTAAAAAAGAAACACAAATCTTTTCTCCTCTGTATGAGAAACATTAGAAAATCTGAAATGTGATATTATGTTGGTACAAGATCAACCATACAAGTCCTTTTATACACTAGTGCCATTTCAATATTATTTATGACTCCAAGGGGACTTTTCAATTTATTTTATGATTTTTAGAAGGTATGGATTTCAGAAGTCCTGCTGAATCTAGGTTTGTCCACATATAAAACAGTATTAAATCTATTTTAGCACTAACAGACAACTTAACTGATATTCTTTTATCTAAATGATGATCATGTTGACCCTCTTTATAAGAAAACTTTGCCTAAAATTTTCTGTTTCAATAAATGGCAAGGCTTTTTTTTTATTCTTGCAACCAAAGAGAAGTACAAATTAAATTTAACAAATATTGAATTTAAATATGATAATAGTATATATGAAAGATAAATGTAATAGCACTCTGCATAGATATTTTCTGGACTCTATATGCTTCTAATACTTACAGATCATAATAATGACATACTTGCTTACCCAAATATCATGGAGAATGATTGATTAATGTATCTATCCATCTATGCGTTCATTTGACTATCATGCTACAATAGTGGGTATGTAAAAGAATTACTTATGTGATTGCTGATTGCTTTGCATTGGTCTTTGCTAAGCAATTGCTGCTGAAGTGTTATTCAAAGTGCTCTACAACTTTGCCCTTCCCCCAGCAATGTATAATTTCCAGTTTTACCACATTCTCCTCACCTTTTAGAATTTTCAGATTTTATATTTTTGGGGCATTCTAACTGATATATAGAGGAATTTAATTGGATTTCAATTTATGTTTTCCTAATGACATAGATGTTAGCTCCTTCACATAAACTTGTTTGTCATGTACACAGGTTCTTTAATAAACAATGGATTCATATATTTGTCCGTTTAGTTCTAGTTAATTGTTATATTTACTTCTAATATTTTAACATGTTCAGGAGATGTCTTTTATAAGATTCATAACTTCAAAATATTTTCTCCTAGTTTGAGTTTTGCTGCCTTGTTTTATAGATAATATCTTTTGATATTCAATTTGTCTTGCTTGTTCTGTTTTGGGTTGCTTTAGACAACTTATTCAAGTGACATTTGCTTAAAGCAATGTCACAATTTTATTACTACATTTTTTCCACAAATTTTTTAGGTTTTGCTTTTATATTTTGGACTATAGTAAAATTGGACTTAAATTTTTTCTTCTTCTTCTTCTTTTTTTTTTTTTTTTTTTTTTTTTTTTTTTTTTTTTTTGCCAATATGTGAATAGCCAGTTTAAAACACTGGTCTTTACATTGCATTGTCTTTGCTTCATTCCTTGCAAACAATTGAGTCTATCTGTACCAATTCCTGTATTATCCATTTACTACCATTGATTTAGGTGTGTGTTATGTTGCTTCTACCAAACAAACTTTTTCTGTAAAGGACTGCATGATACATATTTTAGGCTTTGTAGGACTCATTTTTCTTTATAATTTTCATTTCCATTTTATTTTTTAAAATGTAAAAAAAATAAAAAATAAAATCAAATCAAAGGGCATTCCAGTTTGTGGTCAGTAATTAGCCTTTCAGCATGTGCTGCATTGTGTTGGCCTTCAGGGTCCTGTCTTGATTCCCAGCCTGCCAGTGACTGTGACAAATTTACATATTGTCAGTGTTTCAGTTTTGTTCTTTTATTGAAGAATAGTTTTGGCTATTGAAATTTTCTTCTTTTATATATAAATTTCAGAATGAGTTTGTTGATTTCTATAATTTTTTTCTGAAATTTCAGTTTTTGATTGACATATTGAATCTTTAGACTTATTTGGAAAAAAATTAATATCCTAAAAATATTGAGATTTCTAATCCATGACCACAAGACATCTTCTTTTATTTCTTTTTTTAAATTGAAAGAGTATCAATTTCAACACAGAACTATTATGCATATTGATTAGATTAATATGCATTTTATTGTTTATTATTATAAATCATAAAGTGGGTTTTTAGATTCCAATTTCCAGTTGTCCACTGCTAATAAAAATACAACTGATTTTTTTGTATATTAGTATTATATTCCATGAACATTATAAACTTATTCATTTGTTCTAGAAATAGTTTGTTGTTCTTTTTTTTTACTTAATCATTCTTTTAATTAAGTCATTTAATTAAACAAAAAAATTTTTACACAAATTATTGATAAATAAACACAACTTGGTTTGGAAAATGAAATACAATTTAATCATATGTATATAGTTGTATTCATAAGATAAGTTTGCTCAATGAAAAGCTATATAATAATGAGAAACATTAAAGGGTCAAATTCAAGTACAAAGGAAGACACTCCTCTGAATTTCCATGTTTCATTGAGCATCACAAACCAACAATCTTTCAGTTCTTTTCTTGTGCATTATTCTGTTTCCATATTCTCTGCATCTGATTGGATCCCTAGATTTTATTTCATTTTTGTTGTGACATTCTCCACTGATATATATCATTGGATGCTGTTTTGGGGGTTGAATGTCCTCTGGGTGACCATTCCTACCTGTAGAGCATGCAGACTTTTCCCTGTGTTTCCAAACAGAACTCAGTCGTTATACATTTTTTAATTTATTATATATGACAGCAGAATGTACAACAATTCATATTACACAATGGAGCATAATTTTTCATATATCTGGCTGTACACTAGAAATCCTTTTTTTTCAAAAATATATTTTAGTTGTATACAGACACAATATCTTTATTTTATTTGTTTTTATGCGGTACAGAGGACTGAACCAAGTTCCTCACACATGCTATGCAAACACTCTACCACCTGAGCTACAACCCCAGCCCTACAAATAGTTTTTTTTTAGTAGCTTTTTTTGAACTTCCTGTTTGGAGTTCCTAGGTAGATAGTCTGTTGTTTATCTAATGTTGCTTTCATTTCTTTCTTTTCAATATTTACACCTTTTAATCTTTGATCTGGTCACATGCACTGAGTAGGCCCTCATGTATAATACCAAATGAGTTGTGCTGGTGAGGATCAGTATCTTGTTCCTAGTCTCAGGGATGTAAAGCATTCAGAACTTCATCATGTATAAGTGCAATTGTACACAACAGGTTTTGTTTTAATTTATGATACCCTTTATCAAGTTGAGAAGTTTCCAGTTCTCCCACAGATGGGACATTTTATCATGAATAATAGTTGAAATTTGTCCTTAGAGTGATGGATTTTCAAATGCTGAACAAGACTTTACTTGTGATAAATTAGTTTGATCCCAATATATCATCCAGTTTATATATTGCTGGATTCCATTTCTAAGTTTTTTTTTATTGAGGACTTTTTGATCTTTATTGATTATGGGTATTTATTTTAATTTTATTTTTGATCAAAGTGTTTTTCTATTCTTGAGAGAATGGTTATACTGAACAGATAAAATGAGAAGAATCCTTTTTCTTCTACAGTCAAGGAGTGTGAAAAACTTGCATTGTTGCTGCCTTGAGTGTATTGCAGATTTTAGGCTGGGCTGAAGGTCTGTGGTAGAGCATTTGCCTAGCAGGCACAAGGTCCTGGGCTCAATATAGATCTCATTTCAAAAGTATATTCATATTAGATTGGAAGCATGTGTGTGTGTGTGTGTGTGTGTGTGTGTTTGTGTGTGTGTGTGTTTGTGTGTGTGTGTGTATGTGTGTGTGTGTCTGTTTTAAGGTTAACTGTGACTTCAGTCTAAGTATTCCACCTAGCATTATTCAGATAGACTTTTTCTTCTTGAGTGATTTCTTTGTAATTTGTGTCTTTTAATAAATTGATTCATCTAATCTAATTTGTCAAATTTGGGGTATATAATTGCATTTAATATGTCCTCAAATCTTTTTAATTTAACTTAATTAGAATATTTGGAATTTGTTTCTTCTCTCTGTTACTTGGTTTTTCTAGCCAGCATATTATTAAGTTTTTATATATTTAAAGTTTTTCTATTGAGTTTTTACTTTCACTTCATGAAGTTGTATGTTTTATTTATTTAAAATACTCTTTTTGTGTGTGTGTATAAATCAGTTACACAATAAAAAAAAAAACCACTGAGGAATTTCTGATACTGTCTTGCTCCTAAGAATGTAGATTGCCAAAGTTCTTCTGTTATTCCCTACTGTCCCCTCTTATTATGAGTTAGTATCTGGCTATCAAAGAGAACATTTGGCCTTTGGTTGTTATACTCTGTATATGAATAATACGTCAAAATACATTATATTGCCATTTATAACTATTAAGAACAAATAAAAAATAAACAAACAAAAAGAAAGTAGATTGTTATAGTTTTATATACACTGACAGAAAAACACATGCCCTTTGATCAGAGGTGGCATTTTTATTCAAGTTGAAAGCAACACCCAGAGCAGTTTCCTAGCACTGATGCTCCTGCTGCAAGACCAGATGGACCACAAGATAGAAATCCTGAAATCAAGAAAAAACTGTCTTTATAATCCTCTGGTACACTTGCTCATCCTCCCCTCCATATAAAATAGTCTGGAAACATCTTCCAGGAGAGAAGAGAGGTGTCTGTAGATTTATTAACACAGAATGTGAGCAAAGGTATTCAAGCAGGGGAATTAGGTAGTTGTATGATTCCAGGTCTTTCCAAAGGTTCTTATCTTTTTTAATATAATTTTTCATTTGTTTTAATTAGTTACACATGACAGTACAGTGATCTTGACATATCATAAATTTGAATCAGATGGCATATAATTTCTCATTTTTCTGAGTGTACAGGTTGCAGAATCACATTTTTATTTTTTTGGAGACACTAGCTTTCAAGTGTGTTTCATAAAGACTCTTGAGTGACATGATCGGAACTGTGCAAAAATATCGAGACAACAGTGGCATAATATCTTTTAATAATTATGTTAAGTTTTGTTTTTATTTTCTTGAGATGGAAGATAAGATCATAGCTGTATATAGGTCTGAATGCAAAGCAGTTAATGATATATATATATATTTCTGCCAAATCCTGTTTTATGTGTATTCTTCAATTTTTAATGTTCATTCAACGAAAATATTGTCTTTCTTTTATGATATCTTCTTCAACCCACCCATCTTAGAAGTGGGGTAATTTCCAAATATTTTTAGGATTTTTCCAGATGATTTTTGTTATTGTTTTGTAGCATAGTTACCTTATAATCAAAGGATATACATTATATAATTTCAGTTCTTTAAATTTGTATACTTTTTCAATGGCCTCAAGTATTTTTATCTTGGTGATTGTTCCCTGGGAAAAAAGTTGGATTCAACTGTTTTATTTCTGCTATTAGATTATCATTTATGACTCATTCCTATTTTTTAACAATTTTCCTCTATTTGGCATACACATCCTTAATCATTATCTTCACTACTTTAAGCTATTACTTGTCTATGCAATAAGTTACCCATTGCCTCTCCAATTCTCTTTGCTAGTGTTTTCATACTATGCAATGCAGGAAATTTTCCATTAGGTATCAATTAAGTTTTAAAATATTTAAATATAGAAAAATTACCTTTTTTATTTCTTCAATACTAGACTCTTCAAAATTTTGTTTGTTGACCTCTATTTTCTCTATTTTTATTTAGCATCATAATCTCTTTGTCTGAAAATTTTTCATATATATATATATATATATATATATATATATATATAATTAGTTTAGATCTAAGAGAGTTTGGCTATTAAATATATATAGAGAGATATATGTATATATACACATATACATGAATTGAGATATATTTATATACATCTATCTCTCTATATATATGTATATACATTTCTCTCTCTCTCTCTCTCTCTCTCTCTATATATATATATATATATATATATATATATATATATATCATAAAAACATATGTACAAACATTCTTGTTGAGTACCTACATACAGGGGGAATTTCTAAGTCATGATTCATATTCATGTTCAATATTATTTGATAAATATACAGTCATATCTGCTTAAACTGTTTACCAGATATATACAAGAAATCTGAACTGTGCAAATCCTGAACTATCCCCACCTTTAGCTATACTTGTTATTGTCATTCCTTCTCATTTCTGTTGAATGTGAATGTTGAATTTTATTTTGAAATTAATTTTAATTTGCATGTATGTTTAGTTTTCACTTTATGGATGTCAAATTAAATAAAGCACCTTTTTATGTTTATTGACTGCTAGTATATTAGCTTTTAAAATATGCCTGCTTGCTTTTCTGCCCATCTACCTATTTCGTTTTCTGTTTTTGTCTTTCTTTTGGTTTGTTTGTTTTTTTGTTTTTCTAGTAGAAAATCTTTCAAGTCCTTATAACTTTTATTTCATTTTGTTTTCTAATGCACAGGTTAGAAATAGAACAAGCTGAAAATAAGTGAGGATATTAGCATCCTGCTCTACCAACTTCAGAAAATACTTTCAGAATTACATTACTTAGTATTATTTAGAGCAAATATCTTATATATATTTTAGCAGTTAAAGAATGCACTTAAATAATAGATATTTAACTTGTATCTGCTTTTTGTAAGAAATAGATGTCAAATATTGTTATTAAATGAAAGTATTGTAATACATTATGAGACAACTATAGCACATATACATTATTCAAAATTGTAATAGATAACTAAACTCAAATTTAACTTAAAACATCAAAAACAAGAATACCTGCTTCATTCATAGTGAGTTTAAGGCCTTTTAGGATGAATTGATTTGGATGCATTTCTACATCTATAGAGATGATTGTATAATTTTTGTTTTATTTAATTTAATTATATAATTGATTTTAAAAAATTAAGCTAGGGCTGGGGATGTGGCTAAAGCAGTAGCCCGCTTACCTGGCATGCGCACAGCCCTGGGTTCGATCCTCAGCACCACGTACAAATAAAGATGTTGTGTCCGCCAAAAACTAAAAAATAAATATTAAAAATCTCTCTCTCGCTCTCTCGCTCTCTCGCTCTCTCTCTCTCTCTCTCTCTCTCTCTCTCTCTCTCAAAAATAAATAAATAAATAATAAATAATAAAAAATTAAGCCAATTCTGGATTAAACCCAACTGAATTGTAAAATATATGTATTTTACAATTGAGTTGGTATATGTATTATGTTTAAAAGGTATAACTATTTTAAAAATTCAAATCTCCCGTACACAGGGTTCTACTGGATTTGGTTTGCTAAAATTTTATTTCAAATTTTTCATTTTCATGTCGACAAGAGTAATTTTCTCTTCTGTTAAATCCTCAGGTTTTGTGTTTAAGGTTCTGGTTTATAAGAAAAAAATGATGATAAAATCGTAGTGATTTTTTTGGTCCTTAGATGCTTTGTATAAGATTTTCATTATTTCTCTTTTGATTATTATTGAAATTCATTGCTGAAAACATCAGAGAAGAGATTTTTCTTTGTGTGAAGGTATTTTAAAGTTTTGGTTATATTATTTATATATAACTAACATATACAGAATATAAATATATTATTTATAGCTTTATATTCTTACTAAGTTAATTTGCTTATATTATCAGCCACTCAAATGCACTACAGTCATCAAGTGTATTTAGTAATTTTGTCTATCTTATTTTAGTTCTGCCATTTTTCTATTACATCTTTCAAGTCATAAAAGTAGAATTGTCACATTATTTGCAGATTAAAACTCTTGGCATAGTAAATTGTACTTCTTTATCTGTAGTAATTTTTCTTATATTAACATCTACTTTTTGTTCAGCTTCATTTAAATTAAAGGCTTCAAATTATAGCTTCTATTTATGTTTTACTACTATATAACTTTAAAACATATTTTAGCTTCCTGGCTGATTTTCTAATCCTGATATTTTTTGTCATGTAATTGTAACATTTAAAAGACACATTTCCCCTCATAGAAGACAGGTGGAATTGTTTTATGTGTGACCAGAAAGCAATTGTTGAAGTGTCCCTTCCCACAATATACATTATAGAAAGAAAGAAATTTAAATGGTTAAAAACACCCTGTTGAAACTTCCTTTCTGTTATACAGCACACTTGATGTTTTTCAAGCTTTAAATATGAATAGGAAAAATTTGTGTTTTTGTGTCCTGGATTTTATAAGAAATTCTTCTATTATCATAATGATCTTACTTTCTGGAAGGTAAAAATGTAATGGAAGACATCAAACATATCTCTATTTCCTTTACTGAAATGTATAAACAAAAAAATAGGGTGTGACATATTCACTCCGATGTAAGGAATTGTTCACTATGCCTTGCATCTGGCACTTGTAAGTGTTCCTGTTTTACTATTATTGTAATTGTCTCTGGATATCTTTTTTATTGCCACCAAAATAAAACAAATAAATAAAAACAAAAACCCATAATACACTCCCACATTCACACACAAAGACAAAAAATTACCAAAAATTCTAATAAATTTAGGAAAGAAGTTGGATCAGAATAAACCAAAAGGTGAATGAAAGGAGAAAACCATAAAATAAGCAGAAGACTGGGGGTAGGACATGACAGGGTGAGATTGGGAAAGAGCCATAAATGTGCACTTAAGACACCTAAATGTCAATACCTGCTAAAACTGGGGATCCAAATGTGGGCTCTCTGTGATTCTGAAACAACCATGTACTGCTACTGGGTAGAGGAGCAGTGCCTAAAGTTCTCTGTAGAAACTACTCAGTCCTGATTGAGTGGTATGAGAGCAGGCAGAAACAATACATGAAATAAGGGGCGGGGCTTGTTCCAGAAGAAGTTCACTTCCAAACAGAGGCTTCATTTCCACACTGGCTGGACCTGCAAGCAGCAGCATGGTAACCCAATCCAAGTTTTTAGTAGTTCTATAATTGTTCGCTATACAATTACCTCAGCTTCTCTGTACATTTTAACATTTACATGATAAAAGTTGTAAAAATATGTCTTTGAATTATCCAACAATTTTAACCATTATGCAAAGTTTAAATACTAAAAGGTCATACATTGTAAAAGAAATTCAAATTCTTGAATATGGTGAAGACAGCTACCCACAGAGAACAGAAACCACCAAGCATTGGCCCATGGCTTCCCAAGTTTCTGAACTCTCTCACTTTCTGTACTCGCTTGCCTGGGGACCAACAGTTTTGAGAGTGAGGGCAGTCCACAGACAGTGCTTTGAGCTGTGTTTATACTATTTTTCCCTAATGTACATTATATTATGAGATTAATATTTTTAAAAATATAAAATTATATTTATAGTGTATGCTATATGTGTATGTCCAAGGCCCTGTGTTAAATCTCTGTCATCAAAAATGTAAAATAAAAGCAGAAGAGAGATGGGCATGGTGGTACACACCTGTCATACCAGCATCTAAGAGGCTGAGGCAGGAGGATCATGAGTTCAAGGCCAGCCTCAGCAACTTAGCGAGGTCCTAATTAATTCAGTGAGACCCTGTCCTGAATGAAATATTAAAAATGGCTGTGGATGAATCCTGAAATCTAGAAGTCACAACGTTAATCTGCAGAAATGCTAAACCCAGGGGCTAAGTGTATTTGTAGACTATGTAACTCAGGAGGTACCTGAGGACCCAAGGTAGATCTGATAGGGATCCATGCCAGGGCTCTGGACAGGGAGTAGGACACAGTGCTGCTTCCAAAAAGCTTTCAGTTAGTGCAGAGTGCTTCAGCCCTGGCACTATTGACATTCTGGACTGTTCCAGCTGTGAGGCATGGTGTGTGCATTGCAGGAGGTTTAGCAGTGTCCCTGTCATCTACTCACTTGATGGTAGTAGCACCTATGCATAATTGTGACGAGCAAAACATTGCCATATGTCTCCCTACAGACAAATCAACTCTATCATGAATGACTGGCATAATACAAAATATTGATAATCACTATTAACAAGTACTATAATATGCCAAGTAGTGAGGAACTTTAAAATTCTCATGGAAAGATAACATCCATGAAATTTCTATATCCTGTCAGGCACAGTGGTTTACACCTATATTCCCAGCAGTTTGGGAGTCTGAGGGAGGAGGATTGAAAGTTTGAAGCAAGCCTCATGAACTTAGTGAGACCCTAAGCAATTCAGCAATTCCCTGTCTCTAAATAAAATATATAAAAGGACTGGAGATGTGGATCAGTGGATAAAATGCACCCTGAGTTCAATTCCTGGTACAAAAAAAAAAAAAAACAAACTTGTGTTTCTTGCTGGTCACAGTGGCACATACCTATAATCTTAGCATCTTGGGAGACTGAGGATTACACATTTCATGCCAGCCTCAGCAACTTGGGAAGACCATGTCTCAAAATAATAAGAAGAAAGAGAATCAGAATAGGCTGGGGATGCTTCTCAGTGGTAGAGCACTTGCCTAGCACATGCAAGGCCCTGGGTTCCACCCTCAATACTGAAAAAAATTACATATCCTAGGTGATATTTATAATGAGAAGGAAAATGATAAGCAACATCTATACTGTTCTATGACTGTGAAACAGCTCCCAATTGTATTGGGATTCAAAGATGACCAAAATCTATCCAGTAGGTTATTTTACTGAATGCTCACAATGGTCTTCCAAATAGTTATTATAGTATGTACTGAGTGAAAAATAAACCAGAATACCCAGAAACACTATTCCTTTCAATATTAGGATGCTGAGGTTGATGCTTAATGTCTCCAAGGCTCATGTCACCATCACCACCACCCACATCCACCAAAATAATACTATCTATGCAGGGGACACACATATGTATCAACTACCTACTGTTCTAAGGTCATCAAATTATTTAATGCTCATAAATTCCTATAGTATCCTTCCATTATACAGAAGGATAAGAGAAATTAGAGATTTAGCCAAAGCTAAAGTGTTATAAATTGGTAGGTGAGGGATTTTTACCTGCATCACAAAAGTGGTTCTTCTTTCCAGCTGCACACACAGGGAGACAGATATTCAATCCTCATTATTAATAGTTTCTATGTGTGTAAATTTTCCTACCCACTATATTTAATTTGTAACCTCAAAATCAATGCTCTTGACACCTTCATGGTCCTTTATGAATATACACAGAGCAATGAAAACTTTTAGCCACCAAGTGTGCATGTACCCACCTAGATCATGCCTGACCTTCTTATTATTTCATGGTCACTATCAACATCAAGCAGCATTGATGGTGCAGGACTGAGCTATGAAAAAGACAGAAGACAGGCTACAATTGGGGGCATGCAAGATGACCATCAATAGATAAAGCTGCCTGGGCATCACTGATGTGAGGCTAAAATACTGACACGACAGTCATGTTACCCAGAGTGAGAAAGATGCCAAACTTTTTCCAGCAGCTCTTTTTTTTTTTTTTTTTTTTTTGAGGGACTGGGGTAACCCGGGATTGAACTCAGGGCCACTTGACCACTGAGCCACATCCTCAGCACTATTTTGTATTTTGTTTAGAGACAGGGTCTCACTGGGATGCTTGGTGCCTCACTAAGTTTCTGAGGTTGGCTTTGAACTTGTGATCCTCCTGCATCAGCCTCCTGAGATGCCTGGATGACAGGCATGCACCACTGTGTCTGGTCTACCCTGTACACTTCAGGGTAAAAAATGGTCACAGGTCAATCTGTAGGCAGCTGTGCACACTTCAGAGGTGCAATAGCTCTACCCTTTGCTTCAGGCCACTATGACGGTCCAACATTAGGCAGAGATAAGCCATGGACACCGCTGCCCTTTTCTTCCTGACCATGTCCATACTCAGTAGTGTATCCCAGATGGATAACACAACCCAGAATGGCGTGGCAGAAATATCTACAATGATCCCATTGAGAGAACAAAATATCAACAAAGAATGTTTCCTACATTGCAGCATCCTAATGGTTCACAGTGAGAAGAAATGCCATTTCTTTGCCTAGAATGACAAAAGGAAAAAATAATCTTCAAGATAAGACATTTTCATTTTTGAGGCACTGATCTACATTATTTGGTGACAAAAGGAGCACTCCTATGAAGAAGAGGGCCCTAGGGGGTAGCTTGAGAAATAACTCAAAAGTGTACAGTTGGGGTGGAGTATGAGTGTCTGAGTGATGGAGGGGGCTGGGGATATGCTAGGGGGGTGGTGCATACCTGTAATTCCAGCAGCTCAGGGGGCTGAAGAAGGAGGATGGCAACTTCGAGGCTGGTCTCAGCAATTTAGTGAGGCTTTAGGCAACTCAGTGAGTCCTTATCTCAAAATAAAATACAAGAAAAGGGCTGGGGATGTGGCTCAGTGGTTAAACACCATGGGGTTCAATCCCTGGTACAAGAATTAAAAAAATGTCTTATATAGAGTAAACAATGTGATAAAGACAAGTGTTTGGTTCCTCAGAATTCCACAGTGGCTGATTCCAGGGAGAAAATCAGCCATAGGTAAAACTTAATTATGCTTTTGGAGGCCCTTGGAGACTCCTGTGTGAAGAGAGTGATGTATGCTTGGCACAGTCTGGGGAAAGAGGGATGCCTGTGGGAGAGAAGACACAGCCAGGAGGAGTGTGTGGCTTTTAAAGGGTAATTCTGGACTCTCAAAGGGAGGAAGGAACCTATTTCCCCCACTTACAGCTGCACCTGCTTGCAAATGGGACAGAGCAAAGGATTTAGTCAAGTTTAGCTCTGATTTAGACTTGCTCTTGTGTGACTTTTTCTAACTTAAGGAAACTTCAAATTAGCAATGTTGAAATTTTGCTGAGAGGTGACAGTATAGTTTCGAGTCCACAGCATGAACCCTGAAGCCAGGCTGTGTGGGTCCCCATGGAAATTCTGTCACTTACAAGCCATGTAACCTTGGGCTAGCTTCTTGATCTCTATGAACTTCAGTTTTCTCCTTTCAAAAGAGGTTTTATGCCAGGCATGATGACACACCAGTAATCCCAGAAGCTCTGGAAGCTTAGGCAAGAAGACTGCAAGTTAAAACAAGCTCAGCAACTTAGCAAGGCCCTAAGCAACTTACTTAGCAAAACCATGTCATTAAATAAAATATAAAAAGAGCTGGGGATGTGGCTCTGTGGTTATAACAAAAGAGCTGGCTCTGTGGTTAAGTTCCCCAGGGTTCAATCCCTGGTACCAAAAAAAAAAGTTACAGTGATGTTTAAATGAAGAAATATACCTAAACCACTTAGCACTGTACCCAGCACACACGTGGTATTAATTAGTTGTGTATTTATAAGCTTGTACTGGCTCCAAAGAGTCATATGCTAACATGTCTCCCCAATTCCAAACTGAGTGTTATCAGTCATTACAGCAATAATTTGTTATATGTTTACCAGCATAAGGCACATCAAGAATTTTTAATATATAACTAAAGCACAGACTGGTTTATTTCAATTCTTTGCTTTTCTATAGATGACATAAACATTTAGAGGTTGCCCCCCAATCCTCAACCCACCAACCAATACTCTCGTGCTCTTCAAACTACAATAAAAGGATGCCCACAGGAGGTTAAAAACATTGTACTGAAAATGCTTTCAATACACTTAACCCACCAAATATCAAATCTCAGCCTGGCTTGCCTTAAACAAAGTCCAGTGGTGTGAGTCTACTGCAGAGCAAAATCACTGACACCATACCTCTTTTTGTTGTGAGGGGGTACTGGGGATTGAACTCAGGGGTGCTCAATCACTGAGACACATCTCATCCCCATTTTGTATTTTATTTAGAGACAGAGTTGCACTGAGTTGCTTAGGGCCTCACCAAGTTGGTAAAGCTGGACTCAAACTTGTGGTCTTCCTGCTTCAGCCTCCCAAGCTGCTGGGATTACAGGTGCAGGCCTGCACCCCTGTGCCCAGCACAGAGCTCAATTTATAACACAGTGTGGTAAACCTCATGGAATTCACTGAATATTGAACTCAAAGTGAAAAAAAAAAAGAGTGGTTGCCAAGATCTGCTCTCACATCACTGTAAAGTTGAAATATTTTAAGTCAACCCATCGTAAGGTGGG
Organism: Ictidomys tridecemlineatus; assembly: GCF_052094955.1. Taxonomy (NCBI): domain Eukaryota; kingdom Metazoa; phylum Chordata; class Mammalia; order Rodentia; family Sciuridae; genus Ictidomys; species Ictidomys tridecemlineatus. Next base: position 143,281 of record NW_027524086.1, read on the forward strand.
GGCCATCTCTATTTATGGAGTGCTATCAATCTGTCTAGCACAGACTCGCTCATTATAGGGTACAGAAATATCATGAAGGTCCAAATAACAATCTCCCTAACCTATTTCACAAAGATAAAGCCATGAGGAAGAATCAAACTCACCCCCACTCCCTGCCCATCAACCTCTGCTCATCTCTTAGGTTAAAGGAAGAGCAAGCAGGAATCTGTCACCAGCTAGCTGGGGAGAATTTCTTTGTCTGGAATCATGCTTAGTACCACCAAACTTTATGAGCTAGTATTTGTTTCCTCCCCCAGGAACCTCAGGTCTTTGCCCAGATAATGTGGATAAATACAGCCTGGCCCTGAGGCTGTGTCATCTGCTGCTCTACCTGTACTCCTACTATATACAAACCTAGCAAAACCATCATGGACCATAGGAGGGGCACACAGAACCCCATTCACGATCTGAGTGAGAATGTATCAGGACTCCAGAATGTGTCAAAGTGCTTTTTTCTACCACTTTCTACCACTGGGAGATATTCATTTCACCATTTTTAGCTGTGTCTTATGATGTAAGCTACTTGAAATTGTGCATGATACATTAATCACAACATCTAAGGATTATAGAGAATATATTCTTTTAAGCACTTTTTCTAACTCCTTTTTGCAACCCTGTGAAGTATATTGGTAATACTCCACTTGACAGGAGGAAAAGCTGAGCTTTAATAAATTAATTTGTGGGCTGGAGTTTTGGCTCAGTGGTAGAGTGCTTGCCTAGCACAAGTGAGGCACTGGGGTTCAATCCTCAGCACCACATAAAAATACATAAACCAGATAATGATATTGAGTTCATCAACAACTTAAAAACTATTTTTAAAAATGTCTCTAGTAAGACACTAATTCACACAAATATGCAGATCAAATGTCTCTGTGACTTAAAACTGCTCCCTAGCTGGGCATGCATGTAATCCCAGCAGCTCAGGAGGCTGAGGCAGGAAGTCAGCAAGTTCAAAGCCAGCCTCAACAACTTAGCAAGGCCCTTAGCAAGTCAGGGAAAACCTGTCTCTAAATAAAATACAAAGGGGACGGGGCTGGGATGTGGCTCAGTAGTTGAGTGCCACTGAGTTCAATCCTAGGTACAAAAAAAAAAAAAGAAAAGAAAAACAAATAAAAGAAAGAAAAAGAAAAAACTGTCTTCCAACTCCCTTCCTCTTAGGTAGTGAAAATTTTTACATGTATTAGAGATGATTTTTTTCTCACTTGAAAAGTGGCTGCAGCATCCTTCAGAGCAAAAATACTTCACCTCCCCAAAAAAGTGCAGGCACAAACTAGATTCACTAGGAATCTGTGCCTCAATGAAACCTGAGGGGGATATGATCATACTTTCCAATTCACAAAATGTTTTATGTCATCTGCACAGTCAAATGCAAAAGAAAAAAAACTGGGGATTATTCACACAACAGACAGCAGGCTTTAGTGTTAAAATCTCAGCTCCTATCCCTGCCCCCCCCCAATAAAAATTCATGGCAAGAACTTACATCAGAAACTGCAAGATTCTTGCTGAAACTGTATATGCTAATCAAGGACATACTGTGAAAAGTGATAACCCGTCTAAACATTTGCTTAAATAGGCACCAATCATGTTTGTTTTTAGCATTCTGTGGCTAATCTGCAGGTTACATGAGTTGAGGTCACATTGACTTTATACACCCATGTGTAGAAGTGGAATTAAAAAGTTATGTTTAGCTGGGTGCAGTGGTGCACACCTGTAATCCCGGCAGCTGTGAAGGCTGAGGTAAGTGGATTGCAAGTTCAAAGCCAGCCTCAGCAACTTAGTGAGACCCTGTCTCTAAATAAAATAAAAAAAGGGCTGGGAATATAGCTCAGTGGTTAAGTTCCCTTGGGTTCAATTTCAGGTATGAAACAGGAAAAAAAACTTGTTTAAAATATGTGGATTGATAAAATAAAAACAACAATCATTCTTCAACTTTGAAGAGGGGAGAATCCTTGTCAAAATGCTAAACAGAGTGTTTGTGAGGGGTGGATAAGAGGGGATTTTTTTGGCTTATCAGACCACAGTACAATTCTGCTCAGAAATTCATTTTACCAATTAATTAAGAGTTGCTCAGATAGTATGAAAACAATTTACTAGAAATGGATATCAGAGAAAACAGGTTTGTAGCTGTAACTCCACTCCACTCCTTTGAGGCAAAAACTTCTGGTATATTTTCTCCAGGGAAAGCACTACCTAGCATTCTAGCTTTTAACAAAATGATTCCAATTTTCTTTATGACTATGGAATTATAGAAGAAGGGAATCAATAGATCTTAAGTGATATGCCAACAGGTCATGATCAAGTATAATAAGTTCCTGTCTTCTATTTCAGTCTCAATTTATGTGTTAGGTTCTGGAAAGGTGTTAAGAAATATTTGTTTCCAAGCCAAAGGGACATGACATAAGCTCCATCTGTTGGTGGTAGACAGAGTCTTAGTTCAGTGGCAGGCTTGAAAGTTTCTTTCTTTATAGGATTCATGGTAGTCTGACTGATATATTTCATTCAGGGTACCCTCCCCTTGCACCCCTTCGTCTCTCCCTCTGACCCCTTTGTCTATGCTACAGTTATGGTATATGCATTTTCAAATATACCACTATTCTATATAATTAGCATATACAAAAAATCCGCCCTTTACAGGGGATTGAATCCAGGGACACTTAACCACTAATCCACATCCCCAGCCCTTTTTCATATTTTATTTAGAAACAGGGTCTCACTGAGTTGCTTAGGGACTTGCTTTTGCTGAGGCTGGTTTGAACTTGCAATCCTCCTGCCTCAGCCTTTAGAGCCACTAGGATTACAGGTATGCACAACCACACCTGACTGGGAACTATATTTTTTAGGAGAGGGGTCAAAGTACTAGAGTGCCTGTTACAAGAGCAGTCCCTTGTTCTTCTTTTGCTGACATACTTCAGTGTGCTCTCATTTCTAGCAGCCCTTGCTTGCAAGGCTTTATGGAATCAGCAAGGTTTTGAGCAGCTGTTAGCTAAAGTCACCACCGAAAGGAAAAGGAAAAAAATTCCAGTGTGCTCATTGCATTCCCAGGATTTGCCCTTGCTCTGTTCCACTTGTTCTCTGGCTGACAGGCTGCCCACAGAGCAACCTGCTTTATAATCCAGAGACTGGGGAGGCTTCAAGTTGCAAGTCACATATTAACAAAGAGGATTTATCTCATCACTGCAGCCCAACAGATGCACACAAACTTCAGACTTACTGCAGATGCTATAAGTGTGCTCCCAATTTGCTTTTTCATTATTGGTGCTTAATGGAGAGGAGAAATAATGCCACTGATATTCTAGGCTCACACTACCTAAGGATTCAAGCAGGCTGCTGGGCTCCATCTCCAATGATAAAAGGATCGGAAATGAGGAAGAGAGAAATATTCTGAGCCTGTGCTGTCTGATCTCTGCCACAAAACTTCAACCCTGCCATTAGCTGCAAACATGTATGGGCACTGGAGATCCAGTGAGATACTGTGATATTTATTTACTTGTGTGTGGGAAGGGTGGATGAAAAGCTACACATATTTGGAGTTTCAACAATAATTTTAAACAATGGCATGACATCCTTGGAAACAGAACCCTATGCCTCTAAACTTAAAGGACATGGGAAGACACTTGCTTAAAATAAATCAATTTGGATGGGTACAGCCACTCTGGAAAGCAGTATGGAGATTCCTCAGAAAGCTTGAAATGCAACCACCATTTGACCCAATGAAACCACATGGTATCTCATCAAATAGTGTGCACTGTTATATGTAGTAGTAAATTTGGGAAATAACCCAAATATTCACCTATAGGATATCAATCACAAAATTATGGCACATGCATATGTGGAAATTCTATGTTACCACTAAAAAAGCGCCCACTTGTAATCCCAGCCACTCAGGAGGTGGAGGCAGGAGTAAAAAGAGTTCAAAGCCAGCCTCAGAATCTTAAGAGACCCTAAGCAACTCAGTGAGACCCTGTCTCTAAATAATATATTTAAACAGGCTGGGGATGTGGCTCAGTGGTTAAGCACCCTGGAGTTCAATACCCAGTACCAAAAACAGAAAGAAAGAAATGAGACTCATTTCACATACACAGTCATACACAATCACTGTCATGGTAAGGAAATATCTAAATGCAAGGATGAGATAGAAATGATAAATATATTTGTAGAAAAGCCAACACATGTATGCATAGATATTTCAATACTTAGACGAAAAGTTAGGAAAAGATGTACCTCACAGGACCCAAAAATGAAGTAGGGCTTCTGCTTTTGACTTTCTGCATTTCTGAAATATCAGATTTTCTTTGAACCAACATAAGTTGTCTCTCAGTATCTGTGTAGGTTTGGTTCCATGACCCACCTAACCTAATACCAAAATCTGTGGAAGCTCAACACTCACATAAAATGGGATAGACTTTGCATAGGACCCACCTACAACCTCCCATATAATTTAAATCATCTCCAGACCACTTATAAAACATCCAATAGAGTGCCTACACAATATTTCACTTGTGTGCATTTAGGGTGTTATGTAGGATGTAGTCATTTCAAGTTTTGCTTTTGGGGATTTTCTAGAATTTTTGATTTTGAGGAGTTTCTGGAATTTTTGCTTTCTAATTATTTTTTATTCTTTTTTAATCTGTGGAGGCAATTTTCTCAGAGGTCCGACATCTCTTAATCTTAAAGCAGTTTTGAGGGCAGGTAGGGTCCAAATCCGTTCCAGTTTCAAGCCCTTTGTTGGATACTCAGTATCAAGGCATCAGTAATTATTGGTTCCACAAGTATAATTAGAGGAGCAGAACAATCAGTTCTTCCCCAAAATCCCAGAAAGCATCTCCTTTTGTGGGGTGCTCTCAAGAGCTCGGAAGAATGTAGAGACACTGTGAGGAGCCTTGCGCTACAGGGCAGGACCATGGTGCATGTGGTCAAGGGCCCAGCCAAGGGCAGAGGGACCAAGCTCTGCAAAAATCAAGGCAGGGCCGCACTCCTCACGAATCCTCATCCCAGCCCCACTGCCATGAGTAAGGCGATTCCGGGCACGTGCAAGGCACCACCTACCTTACAGCTCTTAAGAAGCAGCTCAGGCAGCAGGTGGAGGGGCGGCTAAGGCAGCGGCAGCAGGCAGAGCAGCAGAGGTGGCGGGAAGCGGGGCTGAGGCCGTGGGAAGCGGGGCTGAGGCCGCCAGGGCAGCAGCGGGATGGCGCTGGCAAGTGGGGCTGCGGTGGCGGCGTCTGTAGGCGGGGAGGAGGCAGCAGCTGCAGGTGGAGCAGCGGTGGCGGCGGCAGCAGCAGCGGGCTCTGGAGCATGTGGAGCGGCGGCGGGGGCACGCGAGGCTGAGGGGGCAGCATTGGCGGGAGGTGGGGCGGTAGTTCCAGTGGCGGGAGGCAAGGCAAAGGTAGCAGCAGGTGGGGCCGCGGAGGTGGCGGGAAGCGGGGCGGAGGCCGTGGGAGGCGGGGCCTTGGCCGCCAAGGCAGCAGCGGGATGGCGCTGGCAAGTGGGGCTGCGGTGGCGGCGTCTGTAGGCGGGGAGGAGGCAGCAGCTGCAGATGGAGCGGCGGTGGTGGCTGTGGCAGCAGCAGCGGGGGCGGGAGCAGGCGGAGCGGCGGTGGCGCACATGAGCCTGAGGAGGCAGCATTGGCAGCTGGTGGGGCGGTAGTTCCAGTGGCAGGAGGCGAGGCAAAGGTAGCAGCAGGCGGGCCAGCAGCAGCAGTGGTGGCAGAAACGGAGGCGGTGGCAGGCGGGGCGTCGTCCGCAGCAGGCAGCGAGGTGCCACAGCGGCAGGCAGCGAGGTGCCACAGCGGCAGGCAGCGAGGTGCCACAGCGGCAGGCAGCGGGGCTGGTCGTCAGGCGGCCTGGCGTCCGCAGCAGGAGGGGGGCGTCGTCCGCAGCAGGCAGCAAGGTGCCACAGCCGCAGGCAGCGGGGCGTGGGCGTCAGGCGGCCTGGCGTCCGCAGCAGGAGGTCGGAGGTGACTGTGGCGGCAATCGGGTGGGAGCCAGAGGCAGCCGCGGCAGGCAGGTCTGAGGCATTGGCGGCGGTGGCGGCGGCAGGAGTGTGGGTAGGTGGGGTGAGATGGCACCGCCTGGTCTGTCCTGGCCTGTCAGGGCGCGGGCGGTGGTGTTCTGGTTTCTGCCACCTTGTCCCTGCAGTATGGGGCGGAGGAGACGCCCCTGATATGTAGTTCCGACTGGGTGGATTGGTTCCCAAAGGATTTCTTCTCTGGTGGAGAGGAGAAGGATGAGTTCAAAGCTGAGGATTCTGCTCTTGAGGATGCTGCACAGCCGCAAGTCCTCCATTCAGAGGGTGAGTTGGTGGTGTTGGGTACTTCTGTCCTCCCTTGGCTCCCCTCCAGTGTCCCAGGTGGCCGCTATCAGGAGTCCCAGAGGAGGGTGATGGTCATGCTGGCCTACACCTGGGTCGCAGCGCACGGGGAGGGGATAAGACGAAGAGACCAAAGGGAAGGCTCAGGTAGGGAAAGAACTGCGGAGGGACGCCTGGTGGGGGAAAGGGAGATTGCAGGAGCAGGAGGTCAGAGGTAGCGGGCTTCCCCCCTCTGCACCCTCATCGCAGGGCCGCCAACTTCCAACCACAGCGGCGACTTTCAGTTTCATTTCCACGGACCCTCCTGCCTGGGCTGTAGCCATCGCTGAGATGCCCAGTATGTTCAGCTGCCGGCAGCTCCAGGAGATGGGCCAGTGCTTGGAGAGTTTCCTAGTCGTTAGAGGACAGGACATGGAGACAGATCCCGAGCAGCTGCGAACCATTTATAACAGCGACTTCAAGATCAGGTACCGGCCTATGCAACCCGGCCCGAATCATGGGCCCTGTGTACCTCTACTATCTCCTGCCACTCCCCTCGCACTTCTCACTTTAGTGCAACCAAACTGTATGTGATACTAATCATCACTCACTATTACTGAGGTCTCCTATGTGCCAGGTGCTGGGCTAAGTGGCTTGCAGCAATGCTACCATCTTGGGTGAGGCTCACAGCAACCTTTAAAAGAGGCAAGCCTTGCCATTCCCATTTCATAATGGAGGGAAGCGAGGCTCCCAGAGGTGCAGGAATGGCCCAGAGGTAGCGAGGTCACACCCCTCACCTTGACTCACTGTGCCCTCCGTCTTTTGCCTGAGTAGTGCCCATTCATCTTTGGGAGACCAGTCCCCTCCCCTAGGCTGCCCTGGGAGCCTCAGAGGCTGCACTGCGGTCACACACTGGAATCTCTGGGTTCAGTCTGAGTGCTTCTCAAGGCAAATCTGGCCTACGTCAGCAAGACTCAGGTCAGGTTCTTCAAACTGGACCACTGGACTGACTCGCGGCTTCCAGAAAAGAGGAGAATGAAGCTGAGCTCAGATATCAGCAAGCACCATAAGTCACTGCTAGCCAAGATCTTTTATAACAGGTGTGTGTACGTGTGTGTGTGTGTGTGTATTTGTTCGTGAACACACACTTGCTTGTGAGGGGTACTCAGGGCATGGGGGAAGGGGCTGTCTAACCAAGAAGAGTAGTTTGCTCAGGTTGTGGGGAGGCCTCTTCCTTAAGGAATGGGGGAAGCAGGTGGGGGGCTTGGCTGTGGGTGAGAGCATGGCTGGCACTCTCCCCAGGGCATCCCCCAGCCCAGGCCGCTCCTGCCCTAGCCCCCACCCTTGACTCCCACTCTCCCCAGGGCTGAGTATCTTCATGGGAAGCATGGGGTGGACGTGGAAGTCCAGGGGCCCCATGAAGCATGAGATGAGCAGCTCGTTATCTGCCTGGGTTTGAACCACAAGGAGGTGCTGACCCTGAGGCTCTGGGACGGAGGAAACAAACCTGCTACCCTCAGTCACCTCTTCCCACTCTGCCAGAAACCCCAGTTTGCCTTCTACTATGGTGACCAAGATCTGCCCTGCCTGCTGGGCCCCGGTGAGTAGCTTTCCAAAGGGAAGAATTCTGGTGGGCAGGGCTTGTCCTAGCAGGGCTGCAGCTTTGGAGCACACACTTTGGCTGTCCAGTAGTCTCCTCTCGGGATAGGTCTGGCTGGGCAAGTGTCAGGGTCAGCATGTTGGTGGGAGGGTCCCTGCCTTCCCTCCCCCCTCCCATTCACTCAGCCTTCTTCCTGCAGGTGAATGCTATGAGTTGCATGTGCACTGTAAGACCAGATTTGTGGGCTACTTCCCAGCCACGGTGCTCTGGGAGCTGCTGGGACCTGGGAAGTCAGGTTCAGAAGGAGCTGGCATCTTTTTACATTTCCCGTTTCTTGGCTGCCATCGCCCACAGCCCTATGGCTGCACAATTGGAGCCCATGACTCCCTTCAAGCACACCTGGATCACTGGAAACACTGTGTTGACCAACCGGATAGAGGAAGGAGAAAGACCTGACCTGTAAGCCCTCCCTCCAGACCTGACAGGGCTTGGCCTGTCCTTATCACAACAGTGTGGACCCTTGGTAAAAGCCCAGAGCTGGGAACCAAGGGACCCTTTATTCCCTCCTCTGGGCTCAGAAAAAAAAATTCTGCCTAGGAAGCAAACTGCAGGAGAGTAGCAGGAACAAGGACAGTATGAAAACATTTTTTAAGAAGTATTTTCACTGTGTAATGAATTATCAGGCAGCCCATTATAGACCGACACACACCTCTCCCCCCACCCTCTCTCTCTCTTTCTCTCACAGCATTGGGGATCAAAACCATGCATGCTAAGCCCATGTTCTACCCAGCCCCCTCTCTTCTCTTTTTAAATTAAAAATAATTGGTAGTACTGGGAATTGAAATCAGGGACACTTTACCACTGTGCTATAGCCCCACTTCTTTTTATTTTGAGACAGGGTCTTGCTAAGTTGTTGAGACTGGCCTTGAAATTTTGATCCTTCTGACTCAGCCTCCTGAGGTGCTGGGATTATTGGCATGCATCACTGCACCCAGATCTCTCTCTTTTTAAAAACAACTTTACTGAAATAATTCACATATCATACAGGTCAGTGATTTTTTTTTAGTATGTTCACAGATATGTGCAACCATCATTACAGTCAGTTTTAGAACATTTTATTATGCCAAAGAAGAGAAACCCAATACCCTTCAGCTACCACCCTTTTTTCACTCACCCACCTGCTTAGTACTTAGCAGCCACTCACTTTATCTCTGTCTCCATAAATTTCTCTGTGCTGGACATGTCATGCGAGTGGACTCATGTGTAAACATCTTTTCGACATAGGTAGCTAGTTACAAAATACTGTAGGACCTTCACAGTTAGATAATTGTTCACTTTTTGTTAACAATATATAGGTGCCAGGTGCAGTGGCACATGCCTTTAATCCTAGTGATTTAGGAGGCTGAGGCAGAAGAATTACAAGTTTGAAGCCAGCCTCAGCAACTTTGTGAGGCCCTACACAACTTACTGAGACCCTGTCTCAAACCAAAATTAAAAAGGGCTGGCTGGGGATGTGGCTGAGTGGTAAAGTGCCCCTGGGTTCAATTTCTGGTACCCCAAAACAAAAACAATATATATACACATATAATATAAATTAATCTGGAAGCCTGCATACCCCCAAAAATTAACATTGGCTGTCTCAGGATGGTAAAAATGTTATTATAATTTTTTGCCAGATTCTTTTTTAATAATGAAAATGTATTATAAATAATATATTTTAAATATTCCAAGTATTGGGATTTCCAAAATTGGTCCACCCATGGACTGAGCAGCCACATGAGCTAGTGAGCTCCATGTCCTTGGGCAGAGGCTGCCGACCACCCTTTGGAAATGGCATCACAGGGGTCCTTGTGCCTCCTCCACGGAGGGGCATTCCCAGAGTCTTGAAGGTGACAAGTTCAATGTTTATGACAGCTTTTCCCCCTACTTCTGCAGTGCTAAAGGCCATGACTTGAAGGTAAGTATGGAACTGGGGACCTACTACCCACCCCCATGCCTCAGGCAGCTGCTCCCCATCCTTCTTCAGAGAACAAGTATCTTCACTGCCTCAAAGGAGATTGCTGAGATCAAGTAAGTGCTTTCCTTCAGTACCCCACTCCCGTCTTCCCTCTCCCTGCTGGCCTCTGCCTGTTGCTTTGGATGTCTGTCCAGCCTCCCAGGCTCTCTTTGTTCACCCTTGCTGAGCAGCCCACTTGCCAGTTGCTGTTCCAAATGGGCCTTGCCCATTCTGGTGGGGAACAGTGAGCACTGATCATTTCTTTTATTTTATCTTGTACATTCCATATTCTGGTGAGTGCTTTGAAGAACTCAAGTAATGCTAAAGTAAAACCAAAGCAGGACAAGGGGATGAATTGGTGATGTTTTACAGAGAGTAGTCAGTCCTGGTCTCTTTGAGGAGGTGACATTTGAACAGAGAATGATATTTGAATGAGGTTAGGGTGTGAGTCATGGAAGGAAGATCTGGGGAAGAATGTTTCCGCCATAAGATCTACCGCGGATACTCAAGTCAGGTCTGAGGTTGGGTCAAGGACATTGGAGGAAGCAAGAGTTGGGGCTCCCTTCTTCAAGGCCTCTGACCCAATCCATTTCTCTGTCCTTCTGGTCTTCTCTGATTAATGGTGTGTTCCTAGTTGCAAATGGGAGGGGCTAGATGCTCCTGGTCATGGGGGTGCTTGATCTGTCCCTTTTCTGCCCTTCCCACTTCATCCTCCAACCATCACTGCCAGGGCCCAGCTGGAGACAGCCCTGACGTGGAGGAACTATGAGGTGAAACTCTGACTGCTGCTGCACCTGGAGGAGCTGCAGATGGAGCATGACATCTGGCACTATGACCTGGAATCAGTGCCCATGACCTGGGACTCCATGGACCAGAACCCCAGGCTGCTCACTCTGGAGATTGGGGCTCAGATCAGGTGCAGGGAGGGCAGGCTCAAGTCAGCCAACCTCTATAGGCCATTCCTAAATACAGGTCAAACCTAGAAAAAGGATGAAATGGTTCCTGTCCCAGAGGGGTCAGCAAGGGATAGGGTGGGCATCCTTTGCCCAAAATGGTGTCAGAGCAGGACATTGGGGTTTTAATCTAGACTTTGCTACTACTGGCTGTGTGATCTTGGGCAATATCCTTGCTTTCTCTGAGCCATAGGTTCCTTATCTAAAAAGCATAAAGCTGGACTGGATAATTCTTAGGCCCCTTTCTAGCACACAGATTTTGAATGTGTGTACCTTAGACCAGAATTGCCCATGAGAATAAATTTCTCCACACAAATGCAGGTGGGAAGAGAGAACAAGGATGATCATGGCAAGATGACTACAGGAGATGAGTTTTAACAATATTTTAAAGGCAGAGTAGAACTGAGCTGGTGAGAGGGCAGCTGAGTAGAGTGGGAAGCAGCTGCCAGGCCTTAAACTAGCACCCTGGAGTTCTGAACCTGTGAGCAGCTTGGGAAGGTTGTATTCTTCCTCTCCCCACAACTCCTGTCTGGTGGGAGAGGAAGGGAAATAGGGAAAACGCAGCTCTCTGAGTCTTGGGTTAGAAGGCCAGAGCCTCAGTTTTCGTCCCTCAGAGATCTGGAGAGCCTGGAGGTTGGGTCCTTCAGTGACCATGCTTGGGACAGAAGCTTGCTTATGTTCACACCCTGTAGGTTCCTGGTGTGACTGAGAGCCACCCCTCAGTGCTGCGGGGGGACCACCTGTTTTCCCTCTGTCCTCTGAGACACACCAGGAGGACCCCATCACCTACAAGGGCTTCATGCACAAGGTGGAACTGGACCATGTCAAACTGAGCTTTTCCATGAGGTGGGTGTTGGGGGAACCCTTCTTCAGGCTTCTCCCTCAGGTCAGGGGAGACAAGAGGCTTTCTCCTAGGATGAGTGGATCCCAAGCACAGGGCAGGGGCTTTTCTTCCAGGGAACTCTGAGCTACCTCAGCAGCTGCCTCTCCTAGGGAGCTTTTATGGAAGTCTTGGAAACAGGGAGTGGAGCAGAGGGAGGTGGAGGGAGGTCCTGGCTTTTTACTGTCTGGCCCACCTAACTGGAACTACTCTACCTTTCTCCCTATCCAAACCCTCCTGAACCGATTTGTGGATGGGCTGACCTTCAAGGTGAACTTCACCTTCAACCGCCAGCCCCTGCAGGTCCAGCATCGGGCCCTGGAACTGACAGGGTGCTGGCTGCTGTGGTCCATGCTTTTTCCTGTGGACTCCTGTGGGGTCCTGCTGCTGCCCTCAGATGTGAAGCTCAAGTGAGACTGAGGGCAGGGGACTCCAGGGCTGGTTGGAGTGTGGGGCTTGGGGATGGAGTCCTAGAGGCTTCTGGGATGCTGGCTGGATAAGTTGAAGTTTGGATTCCCGGCCTCCCTGCCAGGCTGTATGACTGGAGTCTGGAGTCACACCCAGAGCAGCTGCAGGCCATAAAGCACATTGTTATGGACACCACACATCCAGCCCCCTACATCATCTTTGGGCCTCCAGGCACTGGCAAGACTGTCACATTAGTAGAGGCCATTAAGCAGGTGAGGCTTGAGGATAAACCTGGGACCTATATCCTTGACTCCCCCAGATGGAGCGGTTTTCCCCAAATTCTGATTTCCTTCATCTCCCTGAAAGTTCTTGTTTCTCAGCAGCCATCAAAAGTAGGTGGGGAGGGCTAGGGCTGTAGCTCAGTGGCAGAGCACTTGCCTGGCATGGGTGAGGCACTGGATTCAATCCTTAGCATCACATAAAAATAAACAGATAAAATAAAGGCATTCTGTCCATCTACAACTACAATTTTTTTTAAAAAAAAAGTGGGGAGCTAGAGTCAGTGTGGCTGTTGAGCACTGTTGGGTAGGTTGGGCACTGTGTGGCTCTTGGAATGACTTTTTGCATTTTGGTATTCATAGACTTGTGTGTTTTATTGCAGTTGTTGTCCCACGTCAAAGTGCTAATTGAACTAGCAGGGCTCCAGGATAGAACTTGTCATTTATATCACTGCCTCCCTTGGCTGTGGGAGGCAGATGCTTCACTGCCCCAGTGTGAGTCACTAGAGTTTGGGAAACTGCTTCCCACACTCTACCTGTCCGCATCTCAGGTGGTGAAGCACTTGCCCGAAGCTCACATCCTAGCCTGCGTTCCATCCAACTCGGGTGCTGACCTTCTCTGTCAGCGGCTCTGGGTCCACCTGCCCAGCTCCATCTACTGCCTCCTGGCCCCCAGCAGGGACATCCACATGGTACCTGAGGACATTAAGGTCAGGGAAGTGCAGAGGGTCAAGGGATGGCAGATGTCTGGGAGACTCTAAGGGTAAACCAGAAAAGTAGGGAGACTTGGATCCTCATCCTTGGGTGGGTGAGAACCCTCTCTGGGCCTCAGTTTCCATGTCTATAAAGTGGCCCAGTGCCAGAGTGAGGGTGGGCATGGGTAGAGCCAAGCTGATGCCTCATGTTGCTTCACAATCCACAGCCCTACTGTAACAGGGATGCGAAAAAGGGGGAGTATGTGTTTCCTGCCAAGAAGGAACTGCAGGAATATTGCATCTTAATTACCACTCTCATCATGGCCAGCAGGTGGAGAGTGTGTGTGTAAATAAAAGGGTAGTGGGCTGGGAAGATGGGGAAGGGTTTTCAGTGGGTGAGTGAGGGATCAGATTGGGTGAGCATTCAGGTTTGGTAGTTGGGTGCCTGGGGATGACCCTGCCTGGCCTGACACCTCCCAGGTTGGTATAAGCCCAGTTTCCCATTGATCACTTCACACACACCTTCATCGATGATGCTGGCCACTGCATGGAACCTGAGAGTCTGGTGGCCATAGTAGGTGAGCGGCTCAGAGTGGGGTACAGGTGTGCCACCCTGCATGGGGAGATCCCATCACTTACCTTTCTCCTCATACCACCTTTGCCTTCTAGGACTGATGGAAGTTAAGGAAACAGGCAATCCAGGAGGGCAACTGGTGCTGGCTGGAGACCCTTGACAGCTGGGACCTGTGCTGCAGTCCCCACTGACACAGAAGTATGGGCTGGTGTACTCGCTGCTGGAATGGCTGCTCACCTACAATGCCCTGTACAAGAAGGGCCCTGATGGCTATGACCAAGCTCATCACCTCAGTTCATAACCAAGCTGCTATGAAACTACAGATATGCCCACACCCTCATCTCCCTCCACTGCTAGCCCATGCCTTCGTACCCATTGTGCTCCAGCAGGAGGCTGTGGTCTGCATTCCTGGTGCTCTGTGCCTCTGTGATGCAGAAAGGAGTATAGACTGGAAGGTCGGAGGCCTCCTTTAGCTAGTGGTTTTATTCTGGACTACTGAGATTATCTAGATATGGGGGTGGTCAGACACCAGGATTTGTCTCATGTCTGTCTCGGATGGCATTTCCAGGCAATCCAAGGAGAAATGAGAAAAAGAATAGTTTTTCATAAACATATTATCAGATTAGAGGGCTAGGCAGGGTTGTTTGTTTTGCAGTGGTGGGGATTGAACCCAGGCTCTCACACATGCTAGGCACATTCTACCACTGAGTTACATAGCCAGCTCTGTTTTGTTTTGTTTTGTTTTAAGAGTCTCTTTGTTCCCCAGGCTGGCCTCAGGCAGTCCTCCTGCCTCAGCCTCCTGAATAGCTAGCTGGACCTACAAGCACACAGAACCACACCCTGTTTATATACTTCTTTTACTGAATAAGTTTAGACATTAAAAATGCTTGGATGAGTACCATATAGGACAGTTGCAGAAAGGAAATGTTATTGTATCATTACTACTTTTATTTTTGGATTTAACATATTATCTCAAATAAGGGTAATGGGAAGTGATACATTGTTTCTGTACTGACCTTCCTTGGCAAAATTGAAAGCTGAGTCCCTAATTTCTTAGTTTTTTCTTTTTCTTTCTTTCTTTTTTTTTTTTTTTTTTTGAGGGATGGAGTGTGCCAGGGATTGAACTGGGCACATGACCACTGAGCCACATCTCCAGGCCTATTTTGTATTTTTTTAGAGACAGGGTCTTACTGAGTTGCTTAAGTGCCTTGCTTTTTGCTAAGGCTGGCTTTGAACTGGTCATCCTCCTTCCTCTGCCTCCAAAGCCACTGCAATTACAGGCATGCACCACCATGCCTGGCAAATCTTAGTTTTTAAAAGTAATTTGAAAATAATAATAATAATTTCACTGTTCACTGGATCCCTATGGACCCACAAGTTCTGCTTTATGTGGTGTGCAATGCCTGGCAGGAGAGCTTGCAGGTGAATGTGTCCTGCTATGCAGAAAGCAGGAAGCAAGATGCTCATGTGTGGACCTAAAGCCTGTCCCCCAAGGGCAGGACAAAAGTAATCCAGGCCTTGGTCTAGCTCTCCCTCCCTCCTGCCTCTCAGGTCCCATCCCATCATCCTGGACATTCCCAACCAACTCTACTACGATGGAGAGCTACAGGCCTGTGCAGATGTGGTGGATCAAGAGTGCTTCTCCCGCTGACAGGGTCTGTCTCAAAAGGTGAGGCTGGAAAGAGCAGGACTCAGGCCCCCACCCCCATATCTTGATTGTTTACTGAAGGTAGGAAAAGGCTCCACTGAACACCAGGGGTCCCTCCAGTTGTCACCTTGGCCTAATCTTCCTTATTGCCTGCAAGGGTTTTGGAGTGGGAGGGAAGGGAAGCAGGGAAGTCCAGTTGAGGGTTTCTTCTAACCTATGACCAGGGATTTCCCATCATCTTTCATAGTGTGATGGGCAAAGATGAGCATGAGTGCAATAGCCCATCCTTCTTCAACCCTGAAGAGGCTGACACGGTGACCTCCTACCTGAGCTGCTCCTGGCCCCTTCCTCTAAAAAGGGGAAAGCATGCCTGAGCCCACAAAGCATTGGAGTCATCTCGCCATTACCGGAAGCAGGTCAGGCCCTCAGTTCCCAGCAAGGATGGGTCCTCCCCCAGGTGATACCTCTGGAACAGCCCTGGCCTCTGCTGGCCCTATATCTCAGAAGAGTGCAGAGGTCAGCTTCCTCCTCCCTCTTTGCTCCCCAGCTCTCTGGCCTCCTTCCTGCCTGGTTCCTCTTGAATTGAGGTGACTGCATAAGAGAAAGATGCCTTTCCCTTCATTCCAGGTGGAAAAATCCATTATTGCATCACCAAACTTGACAGGGAGCTTCAGAGACTGGAAGGACTTGAAGGTGACTCACTACTTCACATTCACTCTCACCTTCTTTGTACCCTTCTTTTTCCCAAATCAGAGACCTCAGCTCCTGTGCCACTGCTTCAGTCTGGCCCATGTCCCTGTCCCACCTCCACTGCCTTGGACAGAACTGGGTTTTTCCCCATCCTCTTGCTCCTCAAAGCTCCAGCTTATAGTTCTGGCATGAGATCAGGAAGCCTGCATGTTTAACAACCTCCCACATCACTGTGATTGGGCAGGTTTGAGGTCTTTGCCCTAAGAATGAAGTCCAAATGCCACAGCCTACCCCCATTTGTCATGTGATATTGTCACCTCATCTCCACCCTCAGTAGCTTAACACTTGCTCTGAGATGGTGATTCTTAATACAGAGAAAAATCACCTGGAGGGATGTTAATACTACCAGGGCCCCTCCCAGCCAATTAACACTGATATCTGGGGGCAGAGCCAGGGCACTAGTATTTTTTTTACAGCTCCTCAGGTACAAGCCTGAAACCTACTCTTTTGAGATTTGGAGACATCTGCCTTGGAAAATTCTGATCAGGAAGTCTGGGTTAGGGCCCAAGGTTCTATAGTCTTAACAAGTACTTGCTGATTATCTCCAGGAAAGTTTTAGAAACACTCTTTTTATTTACTGTGTTCTTTGAAACACTGTTTGCTTTGTTCTGATGACTTTACAGGCCCGAATCCCAGAGCTAGCTTTACTCTTGAGGCTTGTACTTCCAGAGCATGCCTCTTGTCCCCTGTGGCAGCACTCACCCACTGATTGACAATTGCCCAGTGTACCCTCCTTGCAGCTCAAGCGCCATGTGGCAGACATCCCTTAAGTTCCCCTTGAACCCACCTATTCTCACGCCCTGACTCTATCTCTTCTAGGTGGACTCTGTGGAAGAATTCCAAGGCCAAGAATGCAGCGTGGTCTTCATCTCTACTGTGCGAAGCAGACAGAGGTTTGTGCAGCTGGATCTGTTCTTTAACCTGGGTTTCCTTAAGAACCCCAAGGTTGGAGGGCTGGTGGGTGTAGCAGGAATTCTTCCTTCCTCTGGCCTTTCCTTCCCATGACCCCACCACTTCTTCCTTCCAGAGGTTCAACGTGGCTGTGACCTGGGCCAAAGCTTTGCTCATCATAGTGGGCAACCCCATTCTCTTGGGCCATGACCCCGACTGGAAAGCGTGAGCATTCCTGCCCTGTAATCCCTCATGGTTGCCACAAGCCCCAGCTTAGGCAGCTGTATCTTCATTAGTACCTGTTTATGGCTCAATCCTCAGGATCAGTTAATCTTCATAAAACCTCCATCTTATTTGTAAGTGAGCTGACATTTAGAGCTTGAGCAACCAAAGCTCAGATGTGGCAGGACCCAGGCCTCGCCTCCAGCCTGTGCTGGTACTCCTCATCCAGGCCTGCATGGCTCTGTGTGTCAACACCTCTGTCCCCCACAGATTCCTGGAGTTCGGTAAAGAAATCAGAGGGTATACAGGGTGTCCCTTTCCTGGACCTACAGAATGGACAGAACTTACTTCAAGATCTGAGCAAGCTCAGCCCCTCTATCTTAGGTATGACTAGGCCAGGGTGGACCAGGCAGGGGACAGTGGTAGAAGAGAAGGTAAAGAAGACAAACCATACCTCCTTTCTTTCTAGGGCCCCATGGTCATGACTACCTCCCCCAGGAGTGGGAGAGTAAAGGGGGCCTGTCCCTGCAAGTGGAGCCCCAGTGGAGGAATTCGCTCTGAAGACACAGCTGCCTGCCTTCTCACACCAAGCCAAGCCTTAGCCCGCTGCACCCAATCCTGAACCAGAATCCAGCTGGGCTGCCCCTCTAAGGGACAGGAAGGCTGGGGGATGGTGTTTACAACCAAGCCATTCCACCCCTTTCACTGCTGGGGATAATGACACATCAAGCTGCTTGTTAGCATTGTTATGGGGGAAGGGGAAGAAAGAAAAACTCTGAAAACAAAAAATCTTATTCTATGCAAAATCCTCTAGATCGTGTCTCCTCTTCTTGGGCCCAGCTTCCTGTGTCCCCAAGCTGACCTGCAAGAGGCTGAGACTGTCACACCCTGTCCAGGGCCACATCTCCTCACAGCCTCCATGTCCAGGGGAGGAAACTCAGTGGGAAGCCACCCACCAGTTACTAAATTTAGTCCAGACTAGAGACCATGCCCCTCACCTACCCCCCAGGCTAAGCCAGGCATGACCTCATCTCTGCTCCAAGACTCCACCCTTCCACCATAGTCCTGCCTTTGCCAACAGGGGGCCAGTCTGGCAAGCAACTTGGAAATGAAGAGAGAGATGGGACTCTGGGCTTGTAGCCAAGATAGGAACCAGACAAAGGAAATAGGAAGCTGCCACACACGTGTTGGAACCTGTGGCCTTTATTCATGACCCCCAACAAGTTCAGTCAGAGACAAGGCCCCTGCCCAAAGGAGAAACCCCAATCCACCTACCCTAGAAATGCTCCTCTGAGCCAGAAGTATATAAAGTGCTGGTGTGTGACCATACTCTGGGGAGGGCCAAAGGGAGCAAGAGCCCTACCCCTGGACCAAGGCAGCAGGGAGAGGGACTGCTCAAGAAGGGCAGGCCACAGGCCCAGCTCCCAGAGGACAGGGAGGGAGAGCAGGCCTGTCACCACTCTGGGGGCTAGGGAAACGAAGCAATCCTGGGCACGAGGAAACTGGAAAAAGGAGCCTTCAGCATGGAGTCCTAAGGGTGGAGCTCAAGGGCAGGTGGGTGATCCCTAAGCCACTGTGAAGGAAAAGGGCATCAGGAGCCGTGGGGATCTCAGAGAATGGGACAGCCCCTCTGGCACTTATTCTTGAGGACCTGGAGGCCAGCTTGAGTGGCCATCTTGAAAACCTCCCGCAATCCCTCATAGATTTTGGCAGAGCACTCAAGGCACTGATATGATTTGCCATATCCTGGCCTTCCTCATATCCGATGGGTTCCTGAGAAGACAGAAGATAAGGCAGAGGAAGCTGTTGGCTAAGTGCACCTCACACCACATCACCCATAACAAATACCTCCTTCAGCCTTGAGCTTACAAAGCATCCAGGCCCCGGCTGCCCCAGGCATGGATCTAAACCTCATGTTTACATTAAAAGTTATCCCCAGACTAGCCCCTCCTCTCCCACCTAGTTGCAGACTCTGTGGTCCACATATGTTTTGCCTGAATGTGTGTCAGCTACCTCCTAAATGACTACCTTCTCCATCATCCCCCCAACCCATCCTCTGCCTGCTGTCCCCAGTTTAAAACCTTGCCTTATATAATTATCCTCTCAAGATAGTCTCTATTCCATACCCTGGCAGCTTCATGTAATAAACTCTTCCTCTGGTCAGTGGGCCACTTAGTGAGACCCTGAATAAGCCAGATCCCTCACCCTCTAAGCCTTTCTTCAGCCATTGATGATGCCCTTCCTCCCCAGGTACACTGATGGCACAGTCTGCATACCCTAAGTGAAACATAATCTGTCTCCCGTGGACAAGGACTTCCTTATTCATCTTAGTAGCCCCAATTCCAAAGACAGAATAATAAACTGGAATAAATTAAAATGCCAAGTGACCTTGGACAAGTCACTTCATTCTATGATCATCTGATTTGATACTGAGGTTCCTTCTGGTTCTTAGCAGGGCACACACATGGGAGAGGAGGAGGTAGATATCACTATGACTGCTTAACACAGGACAGTTGGCTGAAGAGAGAGCTCCTTTCTGCCTCAGATTGCAACCCCTCAGGGGGCACCTTCCTCCCCAGGGTTCCCCATCAGGCAGCCCCACCACCTGCTTCATCTTGGCCAGCTCTCTCCTGGTATGCTCATCTTGCCTCAAGTCCTTCTTATTCCCCACTAGGATGATGAGCGCATTGGGGCATAAGTGCTTCACCTCCAGGGTCCACTTCTCAGGTATGTTTTCTGTACAGACATGTCCCAACAGTTTCCTCAGTTTAAGCATGTGGGCACTGGTCTTCCTTCCCATAGCAGTCTGAGGCTGATGGTCTCCTTCATACCTCAAAACCCGGTCCCTTGTAGCATATCCTCCCCCAAGCCCTTCCAACCACTGGAGATACCACAACAAAGGAGCCAGCAGAGCCTGTGCAGCCCTTGTGACTCCATCCCCACAGCCTCTGAAGATGGCTGACTCCAAAGCGTCTCCACCCGCTCTCTCCAAAGTCCTCACCCAGGCTGTTGGGGCTGTCAATGGAGAAGCACATGAGGATGACATCTGTGTCCAGATAGGAGAGAGGCCGAAGGCATTTATAGTCTTCTTGCCCTGCTGTGTCCCACAAAGCCAGCTCCACCTGACAAACGGGCAATACATAGCTGACCCCAAGGGCCCCAACCTACTACCCAGAGATCCTCTCAAACCACTAGTCCTGCTGTGTGCAAGGCACCATATTAATCACAGTCATAAAAAACTCAATTGAGTTTTTCTTTAAAGTTCTAAGATGTAAACTGGGTGTACTGCTGCATACCTATAAACCAGCATTGTGGGAGGCTGAGGCAGAAAAATCGCCAAGTTCAAGGCCATCCTGGGGAACTTAACAAGATGCTGATTCAATTTGTTTAAAAAAGTAAAAAGGGCTGGGGATGTAGTTCAATGGCAAAGTGCTGCTGGGTTCAACCCCTAGTAACCCCTCTCCCACAAAAATCACTAAAATGTGTTTGATTTTTGTGATCTCAGATGAATTGCTATCATGAATACCACTTTAATTCTCACATTCCTTTGGGATAAGTCATGCCATCATCACCATTTTGTGGTGGTGGGGAGTTTAAACCCAGAAGCAAAGGGACTTGGCCCTGATTACACAGTGAGTATGTGGCAGAACCAGAGGATATATCCAGGTTTTCTTTGGGGTACTGGGGATTAAATCAGAGCCTCATGCATGCTGGGCAAGTACTCTACCAATAAGCCACACTCCAGCCCTTTTTATTTTAGATAGGGTCTGGATAAGTTGCCCACACTGACCTCAAACTTGTGATCAATCTTCCTGCTTTAGCCTCCTGAGTAGCTGGCATGATGGGCATGTACCACCACACGTGAATACATCCAGGTTTTCTAAAAGTGCAGTTTAGTGCAGATGGCAGGGCACATCTTCCCTGTCAGCATATCCCTTTCCAAACAAGGGTTCATTGAAGTCTACCCAGGTGACTGACACTAGGATTTCTTCCAACTCCCCCACCTACTCCCATTAGTTCAACTTATGCAGCTGTGTAAACACGGGCTGGGGTAACTCCAACCCAGGCAGTGCAGATAGAGAACAATCACTACTGATCTACCAGTCACTTAGGCAAGAGTGCGCCACTGCCATCCCCCAGCAAGGCAACGGGCACCAGATGGTGGGAGGCAGAGGCCAGAACTTCAGGACAAGGACATGAATTAAGTGACCTGGAACCCCCAGCTCAGAAGACTTTCCCTCCAGGCTCTGGTTGGGCCAGAAGAGCAAGCAGCCCAGGCCAATCCAGGACACAAGGCCCAAGGCCAAGATAGCATGAACAATAGTTCCCTGTGAGAGGAAACCCCAGAGGAACTGCCCCACTGACCCTAAAAGGAGCAACCAAACCCCCGCAGAGACTGAAGTGTAGCTGGAACGGAGCCTGGAACTTGTGGCACCTCCCCTGAGACAAGATATGTGGGATACCTAGCTCATTCTCTTGATTTTCCCGCAGATCCAGTGGGCCTCCTACCTGGCTCACTTCCCCTGAAGTTTGGGAAAGACTCACTCTTCAGTTGACACCTCTTCCTCAACTTTAAAGCCAGAACTGAGAGAACTCTGTGCCCCGGGCTCCCCAGCCGACACCCCTAAAATAAATCTTTAGCCTAGCTGGGGAGTGTGGAGGGTAGATTCCTTCACACACTTGCATGAACGAACACACGAACACACACGGGCTGGATCCTTCCCGGTCTCCCCTACCCCATGCCCCAAGCAGTTTCCAAGGACTTTCGAGGGCAGTGTCCAACCTCCCCCAACAGTAGCAGCCCCCAAGGGTCACACCATGCCCTTATTCACGCCATTCCACCTTCCGGGCCTGGGAGAACTCCCAGCCCATGCCCAGCACCCCAGGCCAGGTCCGCGCTGGGCCGTCTAGCCTGGGGCTAGCCAGGGCGTCTGGGCTGGGTTCTCTCGCCTAGGGACATCAAGGCCTCTCCCCTGTTCCGCGGGGGAGGCTAGGGGAAACCTGGAGGGAAGGGAAAGGGCTCCTATCAGGGCCTCAGCAGGAGAGAGCTGCTGCCAGGCCGCTCCTGGGGCCCCTTGCTGCAGTCCGGGGAGGAGCCCAGCAGGCCAGACCCCAGCGCAGCCCGGACACCACGTCCAAGGGGAGGGAACCGGCCAAAACCCCTCGCCGGACCCGACCTAGCTCCCAGCGAGTGGAGAGGAGGAAAGTGTTCTCCCGGGAACTGGGACGCCCTTCTCCCCCTGCCCAGACCCCTGTACCTTCCGCTCAGTTGCCTCTTGAGTTGCGTGGCCGTTGCAGGAGGCTGAGACTGACCCTAGGGGCCGGGCCCCGCTCCCGCCCCCGCCCCCGCCCCCGCCCCCCTTCAGTCCTTGGCTCGGCTGGCCTCTGGCCCAGCCCCAGGCGGCCAAGGGTCGCCTCCGCTGCGGCGCGAGGATTGGGGGGCACCTGCCCCGGGCTGGGTGAGAGGCTGGAAGGAGAGTCGCTCTGAGCTGCCAGGACCGCAGAGGAGTGGGCGGTGACCAAAGCGGGTGGAACCCCGGAGGGGCCTCTGCCCAGCATTCCAGCCCCTAGGGGCAGATGGGCGTAGAGAAAGTTGAGAAAGTTGAGAGGCGCTCGGGGTGGCGTCAGGAAGGGCCGCTGGTGCCCTCCCGCGGCCAAACAGCACCCGCTCCTGCCCCTCCTGGGCGCTCTCCGGAGGCAGGACTGGGAAACCCGGGTGCCAGCGCGGGCGATGGAGTGGGCCATGGTGTGTGCAGAAGACCACTCTCTGCCACTAGAATCCTTGCGGACCTTCTGGGACCTGCAGACCCAGACCACCGTTCTGCCTCATACCCCCTTCCTTCCACTGCCTGGAATTTCCCTGAGTCCAATTCCTACCTACTTCTCCAAGGGTACTACTCTTGGACGTGCTTCTGGATCCCCAACCAGGAATACAGTTCCCACAACTATTGTATTATTGTGCCGTTAGTGACGCTTAGCCCCGTATGATGTGTTACATACCATATTTACCTACATGTAGATCTTTCTTGTAAAAATGACTGAGGAGGTGGACAAAGAAGGAGGAAATCTATCAACATTTTATTGACTTGTATATTCTAGGAACTACATAACTCAACCTTTTAAATACTTGTCACAATCCTTTCGGGGGAAGTATACCCATCTCCTTTTGCCTGTAAGGAAACTGAGATTTGAAGACGCAGCTTAGCAAATGTTTGAGATTTCTGATAGCAAGAATTCATACAGTCAGTCCTGTGTGACTACAATGCTGGTGCTGTCTTCTGATGACTACCGTGCTCCTCCAGTCTTCCCTTCCTCTCGTCTAGCACAGTGCGTGTCCCATGATTGGTTTTCAAGAAATATTTGCCGAATGGATGCATGTTAGAAGTATTACAGACTTTAAAGATCTGAAGTACAGCCAACGCATTTGGTAAATGAGAAAACTGAGCTCAAGAGCAGTTTGGTCCCCAGGCCTCTTAATCCACTCAATAGTTCACTCAGTATGAAGTGAGAGCTATGTGCTGAAGATTGATTTATGCCTTCAAATAATTTATAGTCTAAATGAGGACTACAGACAATCTCAAGATATCTAACTCTTGGGGAACCTGACTCTATACACATTAACTATTTCAGTCCTCACAATAACCTGATGGCCTAGTAGTGTTATCTCCATTTTACTGAGAAAACAAATGGGGGCTCAGAGAGATTACAGAGTTGATGTTGGGTCTGGTCCTAGAATTCAAACCAATGGACTCTAGAGACCTTGCTCTTAATTGCCATTCCCTATGGACAACTCTTGCAGGCGGCCATACAGGAGGCATTTGCTGTTGGGGGGTGGAGAGAATGCATTAGCTATGGGATGCCCAGCCCTGAAGAACAAATGAAGTATTCAAATTAGGTTGATGTGTATATTTTAAATAACAAATTGAAGGTACTGAAGGCCTACAGAGTCATGGGAACTCCCTAGAAGACAGTGATGGTGATGGAAGATGAGGCTGGAGAAGGAAACAGAGACAGACCATGAAGGTCCTTATATGCCATGTCTAGGAGTTGACTGTGAATTTTTCTCAGGTACAGCAAGGAGCTGCTAGAGTTAGGAAACTAATATAATGAAAAAATAAGAAGGTGACAGTGGGAGTGAAGATATGTGGGAAAAGGTACACACACACGGATACATAAATGTATATATTCAACAATACAGTCTTGCATCATTTAATGATGGGGATATAAAAAATGCATCATTAGGCAATTTTATTGTTGTGTAAACATCATAAAGTGTACTTACACAAACTGAGAAGGCATAGCCTACTACACACCAAGGCTATATGGTGTATACCATCATAAATGCAGCTCATTGACATCATATAGCACATGATGGTACTTAGTGATGATTAGCATGATGAAGAGGAAATTAAAGGGTTACCAACTCCAATATTTCTAATTTGAGCAGCCAAGCTGATGCTCTTTGAGAAGACGAAGTAGGAGAAGTAACATGCTGTGGGGAAAATAGCGGATTGAGGTGTGTTGAGGTGAAGTGTCAGTGGGTTTTCACGGAAATGTTTGGGAGATGATTGGTATGTATGAATCTAAAGCTCAGGAAAGATTTGGGAAGAGAGCCCAATTTGGAAGAAACATCAGCAGATGGATGAAGATACAGAAGTGTCTGAGAACACTTAGGGCAAGTGAGTGGATTGAGGAGAGGAGAGGGCAGAAAGAAGAACTTGGAAAAAAATTCATTTTGGGGGGGCTGTCCTGATGTCCTTTCCACCACAGCACAGAACTTTTCCTTAACTTTTAGTTTCTAATTAAAGCAAATGAAGACACTCACCTTTATGCACCAGGTTTATTTGCCAAAAGCTGTAATTCTGGGTCTACTGGATATCCCTTTTTGGGTTAAACTGCAACTAAAGGAAGACAACTGCAGAATCTGGGCTGAGAGAGGGGTAAGCATGGAGAGGCTGGGTGGTGGTGGGAGGGATGGGCTGATCCCCTCAGGAGTAACTGCCTGGCCTTCCTAGGGGGATGACAAAGACTGAGATGTCATCCCTGGAATTCAGCTTGTTGTTAGGGAGATGCCAGCCATGTTCCTGGGGGATGCCCCGTGCCCCCAGGACCAGAGCTTGGGCCAGAGCTGTATACCTGCCAGGAGAACATGTGCAGATTCATGTATATGGTAATATAGACACAGAAGCCCACATGGGGTCCTCAAGCATTGCTTCCCTTTGCCCTTTACTTTGCCAGTGCCATCCCCTTACCATCATGTCATGCAACCCCTACCTGATGGGGTCATTGGGTTCTTAGGCCTACAGCACCCTGTCCACAGTGGCAGCTACCTCACAATCATTGGTGACATCCCATAGGTCATCTGTTCCCAGGACTAGCAAATCGTCTGGGAAGTGCTCATACTGTGTCAGGTCATATACTCGAACCTGGTGGGGAAAGAGTATAGGGAGGATTGAGGTGTGGAGTTTGCTGGACAGGAAGCTTGGGGATAAAAGGACCCTGGATGAAAGCCAGCTTGAGACCCACAGAGGAGGGAAGGTATAGTTAAGGAGGCCCCCATACAGCTCACCTCAGGGAAGCAGGAGAGGAAAGGCTTGATGGGCAGGGTGGATCTGCAGACATTAAGGTTGTGGTCTCCCAATCCCCAGGTTACCCCAATAGTGGCCATCACTCAGGCCTGAGGGAAACATGGAAGGGGAAAGCTATTTAGACCTCTGCCACACAGCCCTCGCACACCTAACCTCAGGTAGAACCTCAACCTCCCTAGACAAATTGTGGTGGGTCCTCCTGCCCTCTCCCACCTCTACCGTGGATTTTAACTTTTTGCCCTCCCCACAGACCAGAGGAAACCTGAGGTCCTCCAACGGGATCTTTTTGTAGGCTCTGGGGAGGGGGGGAGTAGAGGCATCACCTAGGCATCAAAGCCTCCTCTCTTCTAGGAGCTGGACACCCACACACATACCCCTTAGAACGGCCCCATCCCCCAACTCCCAGCCTGGCCCAGCCTTCAGCTTCCACTTTGCTACTGGTGAGGGACTGGTTGGGTTGCCATGGGAACGACCCAGCTCTGAGGGAAGTGTTACCAGCCAGTCATGTTCTGGTCCCGGTAGAGCATCCTCTGCCCCAGCTCCTTGGGCTGAGCTCTGCAGGGGAACTCAAGGTGGGTGAATTCACCACCCAGCAGCTCTGGTTTCAGGAAGCCCTGGGGTTGAGAATGGCCAGACAGAGCAAAGGGCCAGAGGGTGTTACACTCACAGCGTACCCTAGTACAATATATAGATAGTGTTATTTTTTTTCTTCTTTTGCACTAATGGGGATTAAACTGAGGGGTGCTTTACCACTGAGCTACATCCCCAGCCCTTTTTAATTTTTATTCTGAGACAGGGTCTTGCTAATTTTTTGAGGCTGTCATTGAACTTATGCTCTTCCTGCCTCGGGCTCCTGAGTTGCAGGAATCACAGGTGTGCCACCTGTGATGATATTTATTATAGCAGACCTTTAAGTAAAGGTCCACATGCTACACACTATTCTGATACACACATTAACTCAGTTACTCTTCAAAACAACCCATGGGGCAGGAACTATTACTGCACAGAGAGGTTAAGGAATTGTCAAAGGTCACATAATTAGCAGAGAACAACAAACCAGGATTCAGTATCCAGGCAGTCCAGTTCCAGAGCCCAGGGGCCTTTTCTGTTCCCTCCCCCCACCTCTGATTTTACTTCCTTCCTCAGCTGGGGCCACGGTGGGTGCTGCAAACCATCTCAGATTCCTTCCTGTAGCATTATCCCCTGGGCACAGCCCTGCACTCAAGAGCCCACACAGCCGCCTTCCCAAGAAGCTTCCAGTAGGGAGTGTTCTGTGTTTGGTGGTAGTGGTGGTGGTGGTGGTGGTGGTGGTGTGTGTGTGTGTGTGTGTGTGTGAGAGAGAGAGAGAGAGAGAGAGAGACAGAGACAGAGACAGAGACAGAGAGAGGGTAGGGTTGGGGGGATATTCTCAGGGACAAGAGTGCAGAGAGGCACAAGAACCAGTAAACGATGTGGGTGGGAAGTTTGTTTTCTACTTACAAGCAGCTAAAGATGCTGGCGCTCAGTCTCCGGGGTAGACTCCCAAACATTGGAATGATTTCACCATTCCGGACAATGATGGCCCTGCCCAGAGACAGAAAAGGCCTGGCTCTCCTCAGCCCCCTTCATGGATAATTCCAGAGGGACCAGGCCTTCTGCTTAGGATTTCTTACCCAGGACTCCATCTTTCCTCTCCTTGTATATATAAGGCCTTTCTTTATATCTGTGGTCCTCCAAGCTTCTTCAATCTTTAGGGTTTCTTTAAATATTTTATTTTATTTTTTTACAGTACAGGGGATTGAACCCAGGGCAGCTTTACCACTGAGCTATATCCCCAGCCATTTTGATTTTATTTTGAGACCCAATTTATTATAGGGTCTCACTAAAGTTCTGAGGTTGATCTTGAGCTTGTGATCCTTCTGCCTCAGCCTTCTGAGTTTCTGGGATTACAGGCATGTGCCACCATGCCAAATCCAATATTTGACTTTGAACCCCACCACCTCACTCTTCTATCCCTCCATCCTAGAGTGTATGGCTCCTTGTAGCCACTTTTAAAGCCCTTCTCCTTCATACCTGCTGTCACCTGCATTGACCACATACACCTTGCCTAGCAGGTACACCACAACCAGTGCACAGCAGCCCCCCTCTACTTGTTGGCCATGACACTCCTGCTCCCAAGCCATCTGCTCATCCTGTCAAGTGAGGAAGGGTCAAGAGGGAGGAGAGTAAAAGAAGAGTTTGCAGACACCGAGTCACCCTCCCCACTCCCATCTGCAGAAATCATCTGGCACAGCCAAACCACAACTGGAAAAATAGTGAAACACATGGGGGTAACTACTCCTTCTGCCTCCCCTCAAAACAAAACTCTGCTCTGGCTCTCAATAGTGTTGTGGGTTCTCAGGGTCAGTCCCTGAGGCCACCTGGCTCTCACACAGAGTTGGCCAGAGTGTCTGCCTAGCCAGCCTTTGTCCTGGGCCACCCGCTCACCATGAGCTAGAAGGCATTCTCAATGGCCCCTACTACCAGGCTTTCATGGGTCACTTCCTTCTGTGAAGACCAGCAGGACTGAGGACCAATCAAGTGAGTAGAATCAGAGGAACCTGGGGTCCCTGAGGTGCATGGGAGGCAGAGGGGAGGTGGTGAGTGGTCTTGAAGTGTTTCTCCTAGGTCCTTTAGTTGCTCCCGGATGTGGCGATGCAGGAGCCGTGAGGCCATTTCGGCAGCTCCACCACTGGCCTGTCCATCCAACAGGCCCCAATAATAGAAGCTGAGTCCCTGGTGGGGAAAAAGTTGAAGGAGAGTAAATCTGTGTGTGTGTGTGTGTGTGTGTGTGTGTGTGTGTGTGTGTGTGTATGTATGTGTATGTGTGAGTGTGTGTGTGTGTGTGTGTGTGTGTGTGTATAGTATAGTATAGAACAAGACTGTAGGCATCCAATAAATATTAGAGAGGTTGACATTACAGGCAAATTAGATTTATTCACTTATTCACCCAGGGCACACTATGTGTCAAAAGAAAGGAGACCCTCAAAAAAGCCAAATTCTGAAGATAAAAGATGCAAAAATCAGTATCATTAATTAATTAAATTATCCATAATACACGAACATCTACATTTGAAGTAGAAAAGTAAACATTCATCTGACATGGCAGGAATCAATGCCACGTAAGGGTTCTGTGGCAAACACAGAAAGATAGTGAGTTAGGAGGCAGTTCTTCCCAGTTTCAGAAATAAAACCAGATGCCTGGTATCCCTCAGGATGAGTGTCTGTGTCTCTGGAGGCTAAGAGAAGGGGTGAGGTCTTACTGGGCTTTGGCTAGGCTCCCTAGGGGCCCCTGTAACACCCCTCCATCCTTCCACATACACCACTTCACAGCAAGCCTGGTCCTCATTGTGCTGGCTCTTGCCAGTGTTGATGACACTTCCAGGCCAGAGTGACCACATCAGGTTGGACACCAGACCAGGTCCTGGAATAACCCCCACCTTAGACATATACACATCCTCCCCTGTCGGCTGGCCAAGCTGAGAAAGGTCACAGCCACTTGGTATCCAGACCAGAGAGAAAAGGAGCAGGGAGAGCTGACGAGGAATACTGTCTTGGTGGCAGGCCCTACTTCATAGAAAGGTAGACAGTAGCACCTGCCTGCCTCAGATCCCCCCTTACTTGGCAAAAGAGGCTCCCTCAGAGGTTCTGCTGGAAGAGGCAAGATGAGGGTAAGAAGCTTTACTTCTCTGCTCGCCAAGACCCTACATTCCACCTCCAATGTCAATCAGTTCTCCCAGTACTTTGTCCCCAGCATTCCACAACTCATGGGCACACCCACCCTCACCCTAAAACTACCCAGCAAAAGTTTCTGCCTGTTTGGTAGTGAGGAAGTGCTTCAGCCCAGATCCTGAAAGAGGAATTGAAAGTAGAGTAAGAGTATAGGACCACCTGGACTGGGAAGGAGCCACTTAACCACAAACTTCTCCCTTGTAGGAAGTTAAAAGAGGTGGTGGTGGGAACATGAGACCACCAGCCACCTTTCTCAGCGATCTCAGTGTCCCCATCTCCCTCAGGGTTAGCTTTTCTGGTAGATGCATTTAAAAAAATCCATGTAGCCTAGAAGCACGCCCGCTGTCCTGATCAAGGGGTCTATTTCCTTTATCTGCTGCACCAATAATTCTACCCAGAGAACACAATCCAAAGGGTACCCTCCCACTGCAGTAGGCTGCCCCCTCCCCCACTCTGGGAGGCCGGCGGCCTTCTGGTGTTGGGCTATTTCTGGGTGTGGAGGGGGAGGGGAACGTAAGAGGGACAGGGAACTGGGGCTTTAGGGCTGGAAGCTGCTGATAGTCTTTCCAACCCCTATCCCCTGGTTAGAAGGAACTCCGCTCCTTTTTGAACAACCGCCCTCACCCCGCAGTTCCTTAGCCTTTAACCTGCAGAGCTGCGATTAGGACCTGGCCAACTCATCCTTGGCAGAGCCCCCCCACCCCCTCAGCTCTGGGAAAAAACGGGGTTTTGAGGGGAGAGAGTGAGGGTTATCAACGAGTTACAAGGTCTTGAGGAAGGAGATTCAGGCTGCACAGGATTGAAGAGAGGGCCCGGAGCGGGTGGTGCCCAAAGCCCAGAGGATAGCAAAGGTCCCGGGAAACGGGGGTTCACGGCTCCAAGCGCCACAAGGGGGGCGCATCCCTGGAGCGGGGATGCAGAGTTGGGGAGAAGTGGTAGTCCCATCCAGGTTTGGGTGCCCTGGGAGGGCGTTCACTCAGTGTAGCCAGTGCTCCAGGGCAGGCGGCGGCCCCTGTCCGGAGGGCTTTGCACAGCCCAGCCCGCCCAGCCCACATGGTCGTCGGCGCCGTCGCAGCCCCCAGGACTCAGCTGCAGAAAGGTCGGTCTGGAGAAGCTCGCTGGAGCCTCTAAGGTCTTCGCTGACGCCCAGCTCTCGCTTCCTGGCCTCGCTGGAGGGCTCTTGGGCGTTTCTGTAGCTGCAGCCAGTGGCGCAGAGGTCATGCTGGGCAGGTCTGGGGATTTGGTGCGCGGAGGTGAAGCACCCCCAGAGCTCACCAGGTGAGCCACTGCAGAGCGCACCAGTTTTAGCCTGCTGCTTCTTGGCCCCGCCCTCGGCTGTGGCGCTGCCTCTCTCAGACCCTGACCCTAGGGCTCAGCGTGGGCGGTGCTTACCCCTGTTGGTCCTTTGAGGCCATTGACTCCCTGCCTGGTTGGGACTGTGAGGGGCAGAACTTCCCCTAGCTCTAGGCCACCCCGGGAACCGCCCCAATGGTTCCCGATCTCTTCTCCACCTCATTCTGTCTTCATCCAGCCGCAATTTCTCAGAGGGAGATGGGTTTGTTGCACAGCACCCCAGCCTACCCAGACCCTAAGACTTTCATCTCCCTGAGCCACCCACCCATTCCTGACACGATCGCACCTCCTCCATCCTCAGACTGTTTCAGACCTGGTAATGCAGTCATCGCCCCTACCCATCCCAAGGTGGCAGAAGGTGAGAGGAGAAAGGTAGCAGGCTGGGAAGAAGCAAATCTGTGGGATGTTTTCCTTAGTTCAGACTGATAATGTCTAGCCATAAAGGGGGACTGGAGAGCCTCAAGGCAGGCCCCTTTTTCACAGTCCACATGCAGGGGGTCAGGGCCTATTATTTTTATTATTTGGTGTTTCAGGGATAGTTTGCTTACCATTTCTTCCTCCTTGCCTTTTCCCTCCACATTACCCCAACCTCAGAGCCCTGTTACAGTAAGAGATATGTCCTTCATATGAAGAGAAAAACTCACAGAATCTCTTTGCCTTTATTTTCCTAGTACTTTTCACATACAAAACATAACCTTACAAAGAATTTTACTATTTCCAGGCATAGTGGTGCATGCCTGTAATCCCAGTGGCTTGGAAGGAAAATGGAAAGTTGGAGGCCAGCCCCACCAATTTAACAAGGCTCTAAGCAACTTAGTGAGGCCCTGTATCAAAGTAAAAAAAAAATAAAAAGGACTGGGGATGTATCTCAGTGGTAAAGCACCCTTAGGTCCAATATCCAGTACCTAAATAAATAAATCTACAGTGGAAATTATATTACATTTTTTTTCTGATGCAGACACTGGGTCCCAGAATTTGATTCCCAAGTTGAGACTCACACCCATTATCCATAGTGACCATTCACCAGGCTATTATAGCCTTCCTGCCTGTCACTAAGGGTACCATTTCTGGGGTAGAAATATTGCCTTCCAGATATCAGTCTAGGTGAGGACTACTGAAAAGAACTTTGTAGCTGGGTCTAATGGTGATTGTTTGTAATCCTGTTGATTCCAGAGACTGAGGCAGGACGATCACAAGTTTGAGGCCAGCCCTCATCTATACACCCTACTGTCAAGTATAAAACAAATTATATATATATATATATATATATATATATATATATATACACATACATATATATCCCCTTCAAAAAAAGACCTCCTTTCAAAATAAAAAGGACCAGGGATGTAACTCCAGTAGAGGGCCCCTTGATCAAGCCCTAGTAGGAGGAGGACAGGGAACAACTTTGTGCAACCGTGAGAATGTTCTATATCTACTCTGCCCAATACACTTGTCCCTAGTTTCTTGTGGCTACTGGACACTTTAAATAGCGTTTGAGTGCTAAGTAAAATTTTAATGAGTTTAGATTTAAATTTAAATAAAATGCGGCTAGCGACTACCCCACCGGACAATGCAGTTCTGGAAACTTCAAAGCTCAAGACACCTTTCAGGTCCAGGCAATGACTCCTCACTTCCAGCGCCCCACCGCCACCTCCACCCCGCCTCTGCCCTTCACCTCTGAGCATCACCTCCTTCCCCTGAGCCACAGAACTAGGCGTCAGGAGGCCTGCAGGTTTGGGAGGACTTCCTCGGGGTTACCTATCTGACAATAGGGGCCAGTAGTTCTTCCCTCCCTCCTCCTGTCTTGAGTCGCCAGGTGCCTCTGCGGGCCGGCTTCGACCACCAGCCCGCCCATTGCCCCGCGCTGTCCTGTGCTGGCCCAGGTTGGAGGAGTGGGGTGGCACCGGCGCCAAGGCTGCAGCGGCCGCAGCACGCTCCCCAGCCTTCAGACGGGAGGATCAGAGAGGGTCCGACTGATCAGAGCAGGGCCCAGGGCTCTCATCACTGCCGCGTCGGTGATGCGAGTTTGGCCAGAGCCCTGCTGTCCTGGGGGCACAGCAACTTGGTGAGGGACGCAGACAGAGCCCTGGACTGGAGGGCATTCAACCTGGCTGCACCCAAAAGTAGTCTGCTCTCTGAGTTTTGGTCCCAGGTTCAGAGGCAGCGCGGACCTCAGACCAGCAGGTGGAACAGTGGTCACCGCTGTGGGGCAGGTAGGTCCCTGTGAGAGTGCTCAGAATTTTTGAGGACTGAAAGGACACTGGAGTTGGGTGAGGGTAGGTTGGGGAAGGTTGGAGGTTCTTGTCGTTCACGTCTTCAACTCCTTCTTGGTGTGCAGGCTGCTCACTCAGTCTCACTATAGCATGGGTTGGAGCAGAGGGGAAACAGGCTGGGAAACTGAGGTAGAGCATAGAAGTTGAAGAAACATTCCCAGAAGCTTTCTGCAGCTTCCTCTAGCCCCAGTCCTCTCCCCTCCCCCAGGTCTTTTGAATCTTGGGGTTCATAAGAGAGACCAGGTGAGTGGGATTGAAGGGTCTGTAAGCTCAGAAACAAGATCACCTGAGACAGGTTGAGCATGTAGCTCAGTAGTAGAGCCCTTGTCTAGCATTCCTGAGGCCCTGGGTTCAATCCCCAGCACCCCTCACCTGGGAGAAGCTGCATTTCTAATAGTTGAAATGAGGTTTCCTGATAGGGGCGGAGAGAGGAGAGATCTGTTCAGGAAAGAGATACATCCAGATAGGTGGGAGCTTAACTGTCTCCAGGATATTGCCATCACTTCCTCTGAACACCTTCATTCCCCTTTGTAGGTCCCTTGTTGCTGGGAGCTAGGAGGGAGGGTTCTCTTCCTTCCAGGGCCTCACCATCCTGCGTTTCACTTCTGCCTCCTTAGGAGGCTGAAAAAGGAGGAGTACTTAGGAGAAGGTGTTGGGGAGCTGTGGCCTGCAGTTCAGAGACCTGCTGAACCCCCATTCTGGCTCTGTGGGGTGAAAGAGGGTGACAGTGGCAGAACTGAGCCAGCTGTATGTAAGTCCAGGAAGCAAGTGCCATGGGACATTGGAGGTAGAGGCAAAGAGGATTCAGGGCTTGGGAATCCTCCCCAGAGGTCTATCCCAGCAGGACTCTATCTGGCAGATTCTGATTAGAACCCTCCCCTGATCCTCAGCTCTGTCCCAAGATCAGAGAGATGACAATGCTGATTTTTAGACCCCTCCCACCACTGCTTCACTCTGGTGACATTGAAGCTCCCTGGCCACTGGTCCCAGGCTCATCCTGACTCTGTAAGGGCCATTCCCAATCCAGAAGAAGAGACTCTGCCCCTGCCTAGAACAGCTTCATAACTGGACTCCGACCAACCCACCCCCTTGCCTTCTCCCAAGCTTTCCTTTACCCAACCAGACCAGGGCCCGGGCTCCCTCAGGACCTCACAACTCACTGAAATCTTTCCTACTTGTCCAGGTGGAGTGAGTCTGAGACCAGCAGATGAGCAGACTTAATCTAAAAGATCCTAACAAAAGGTGAGTGAAGAAACAGTTGAAGATTTGAAGTGTGAGGGGTGGGCAGATATTGGGCATTTTATTCTAAGATGACAGCAGGTTCCTGGCATTTGGTTGATCCCTAATACTCTCAGAATTGTGCTGGCACTTGAGGGAGGTCAGCAGTGACCCAAGGGGTTAGGTGAGCAACAGAGGTAGTGACCCAGGTCTATCCCTGAGCTTGAGACCCTGATGCCTCCTGAGACTGATTTTGTCCCCATCTGTGGCTGGGCAGCTCCCAGCCTTTGTGTACCTCTACTTCCCAGATGGAATTCCCTCCATTTCTAGTGACTCTCTGGAACAGATTTGGGAGTTTGAACCACCAAGAATGGAGGAAGATAAGGAAAGGGGAAGAGAGTTTGGCTCAGAAGCAAGGTGGTAGGTGGGCATAGGGAAGATTGCTGGGTTCTGGCCCCTGCCACCCCCATTTTTCATTTTCATTTTTAAATTTAAATATTGTTTAAATTAAATGGCCACTACATTCCCCAGGTTTGAAACTCAAAAAATGAAAAAGAGCCGGGTATGGTGGTGCACACCTGTTAACCCAGCAACTCCCTGAGGCAGGAAGATGTAAGTTCAAGGTCATCCTCAGCAACATAAGGAGGCCTTAAGTAATTTAGCAAGACCCTTTCTCAAATCAAACAAACAAACAATAAATAAATAAATATAAAAAGGGTGGGGCAGGGGATGTGGCTCAATGGTTAAGTATCCCTGGGTCCAATCCCTGGTACAAAAAAGAAAAAAATAAATAGGGAGTAAAAAAGAAATTGGTAGAAAAATAAGTCATCTTCTTTCTCAGCCAACCACTTTTCCTTCTTAATGGCAAACAATGTTATTCCTGTTTTTTTCCATAGCTAATTTTTTGACATTTTTGTTTGGTGAGGTTTGGTTTGGTTTGGTGTTTTGTGTATGTGTGTGCACACACGCTTGCGGTATTAGTGATTGAACTCAGGGCTACTCTATTGCCAGCTATTTCCTTGGCCCTTTTTATTTTTAAGTATTTTTTTCTGAAATTGTCCTTTATTTTGTTGTAATAAAACTGATACAAAGTAACATTTTAGTACAGAACCTCCCAGGTTGTCAGATCCTGTATCTGCCTGCACACCACCCATCACAGCCCAATCTGCCTGCAATATAGAAAATCAACGTGTAACCAAGGCCTCAAGAATGGTCTATAGTTCTTCTCAGTTGTCTGAGCTAGAAAACTTGTACCTGAAAAAGAAAGGTCAGCATTGAGAACCGAAGCTTGTTTCTCTTTTGAAGCACTGTGCAAAAAATCATATCCCTTTTTCAAAAATATCAGTAATGGCTAAACTACAATCTCATTTCTAGAATTACAAAGAATAAAATCAAGTCAAAGACATCTTGGTATTAAATGAAATTTTAGGAACAGTATTAAAATATGGATCCTACACCAATGACATCGGAGCCTGGTATAGAACCTGCTAACAGGACACTGCAGGACACACCATTTAAGGAATCTTCAGCCAGACTTATCTGACCTCCGAAGTGCATGCCCTTTTTATTGTATTTTGAGACAAGCTCTCACTAAGTTGCCCTGGCTGACCTCCAACTTGCAATCCTGCCTCAGCCTCCAGAGTTGCTGAGATTTACAGGTACAGACCACCACATGTGGCTCCAGAGCTAGTTTATGCCTATTCAAGCAGTATAAATAATCTCTCTCTTTTACACGTTTTATACACATCATCCCACATTTTGCTGCTCCCTCTTAACAGTGGATTATCATTGGAGATCACTGCATGCATCATTAAATAAAGCATTTTTCCATTGTGTTTCCACAGCTGTTTGGAAGAGACTGCCCAGATTCTCTTCAAAGCATTTAGCCAGTCCTTCATTGGTGGCTGTTTGGGTTGTGTCCAGACTTTTTGAGTTTCCATTTGCTCATCTATAAAATAGGTAATAACTATCCTAGTTTTTGGAATAGTCATGAAGGATTCAAGAGCATGTCTGGGTTAAGAACTGAAAAAAATGGGAGTTAGCATGATTGTTCCTCCCACACCACAGCCCATTTTTTTAATTTTGGGGGGATACCAGGGATTGAACTCAGGGGCACTCAACCACTGAGCCACAACCCCAGCCCTATTTAGTACTTTATTTAGAGACAGAGTCTCACTGAGTTGCTTAGCACCTCGCTTTTTGCTGAGGCTGGCTCTGAACTCTGGATGCTCTTGCCTCAGACTCGCAAGCAGCTGGGATTACAAGTGTGCCACTGTGCCCAGCTCTAAGACCCCTTTTAAATGTCACTTCCTCCTCAGGTCCTCCCTTTCTGCTCCCCTGTTCTCTGTGGCATCCATCGCTCCCTACAGTGACTTTCTGCCAGGCTTTGAGCTGCTTGGGGACAAGATGGGCATCTTACCCACCCTTGCCTCCCAGAGGGCATAGCACAGAGAAGCAACTAGGGCTGGGCACTAGGAGAGCCCCTCCTGTCTGGAGCTATGCAAGGTGTGCCCTTCTCTCCACAGGATGAGTGAAAGGGCCATGCAGAACTGGAACTCAGGCCACTGGCTGCTGGCACTGTGCTTGATGTGGCTGTGAACTCTCCTGGCCTTTGCTTCCTCACAGCCTCCAACTGCCACAGGTTAAGGGGAGGCAGCAGGGACTGGGAAGGAGGTTTTCCAGCACAACTGGAAAACTGGATAACACCCCACCCTGTTCCACACAGCGAGCAGATCTCAGAGGCAAAGTACAATCCATAGATTTCAGGGTTCTGACTCTTCCTTTGTTCATCACCCAGGCAACTGCTCTCTTCTGCTAATCCCCACCAGGATGATGCCTGGGAAGACCCACTGTTCTCTGTCCCTTCCAGGCCAGAAGGTTTTCTGCAGAGAGAGAGGCCCTCTGGTGGGGGCTTAAGTCTAGCCTCCTGGCCTAATTCTGGGGTTTTCCTTCTGGAATGGCTGAAGCCTATATAAGTGGATGATCCTCCCCACACACTGTAAGCCCTGGGGCCCTTGCCCTCACCCTGAGAAAGCAGGGAAGTGGGGGCGGGACCTGGTGCCTGCTTCAGCTTTCTTCTGCTCAGACCCAGGGTCTGCCAAAGGGTGATGAGTGCGGCTTCACTGGGGAGGAACAGGAAGATTTCATCTGCTTCTTTCTCCCCTGCCATTGGATTTTTTCTGTGTGTGATGCTGGGGATCGAACCGAGGACTTGATGCTGCTGAGCAAGTGGTCCATCAGTGACGTAAAACCAAAGCCCTGGAAATCTCTTAAATAACCTTCCCCAAGCAAGGTGTAGTGGTGCACACCTGTAATCTCAGTGATTTCCGAGGCTGAGGCAAGTTGAAGCCAGCCTCAGCAACTGAGCGAGACCCCATCTCCCAATAAAATATAAAAGGCTGGGGGTGCGGCTCAGTGGTAGAGGGCTCCTGGGTTCAATCCCTAGTAGTTCCCACCCAAAACACACAAACAAGAAAGGAAGGAAGGAAAGGCCTTCTCCCTAGCAGGTAGAAGCGGCTCAGGGACCAGCAGGTGGGTGGGAGGGGAGCAGGGCTGGAGGCCTGGGCTGGGGACCTGATCTGATGTGGCTGGCCCCATCAGTCTTTGTAAAGCAGGGCACGTATGAGGTGATCGCTTCTCACCACTGCTGCAACAGATACCACATGGAGGAGCACTCCCAGACTGTAAAATACTCCTGCTTTTCCAGCCAGGTGGCTGGCACTGTGCGGGCAAAGCCCTCCTGTGTGGATGGTGAGTGAGAAGCTAGGCCCTGGTCAGTGAGACTCTGAGCAGAGAGATAAGGAGGTCTTGTTGGGCCATTTCATCTTCTGGGGATCCAATTTTATACCCATCTCAGGGCTTTCATGATCAGAGTCTCAAATGATGGGGCACCCTCTGGGAGATAGGAGGGTAGATATGACTATCTCTGTGTTATAGACAAGGAAAGCTCTTGTTGTGTGCTGTCCCTCACTGCCCAGCCCACACCAACAGACTAGTTCCCTCATACTTTAGGCTTTCTGCCACACACAGCCTTTCAGACGTGGGCTCTTCACCTACTGCTCTCTCCCCAGCCTCTTCCACATGCTCTACTCTCAACCCTGCCTTTACATTAACACTTGTATTCCTTCACATCACCCTTTCCTACCTACCCACTCTGGCTTCTGCTCTCAAGCTTAAGTGGCATCTGAGCAACCATGCCCAGTGTGATCACATGCATGCCAGCTTGTGCCCTCCTGGTCTGTGGACCTCTGCACATGGTGCATAGTAGCTCACACACACCAAGCTCTGTGCCAATGACATGATTGCCTCAGAGACAACTTCACCTGCCTCCTTTCCCCCTCAATATCTTTGGTGAGATGCTGGGACCTGTAGGATTAAAGTTGGTAGGGCTATGTCCCCAAGCCTCAACATTTCTTCCTCTCTGGGCATCCCAGAGTAGGCAGAGGACAAGGGAAACATGGGACTCCATGCCAGGGGTGTGTGGAAATGTGTACCTCATTCACAAACCCCCCCCCTTGACTGATGGCTGTGCTTGCAGAAAACTTAGAGCTGCACTCCTGCCTCCTGCCCCAATAGCCTCTTTCATCCTGCAGAGGTGGTGGTGTCAGATGGAGCCCTGCCTGCCAGGGGAGGAGTGTAAGGTGCTCCCAGACCTGTCGGGATGGAGCTGCAGCAGTGGACACAAAGTCAATACCCACTAAGGTATCCAGGTGGACACCTCATTCTACTCCTCTTCTTCCTCTTTCACCTGGGGCAGCCAAGGGGGCACAGGAGCCCTGGGGATCCAGGATGGCATGACCCAAGTTGGTATCTGTGAGCAGTGAGATACTCACTGCATCCCCAGGTGGTCCTTCCATGTACAGTCAGACTCTGAGGACTGGTGTTAGGGCTCTGGATAAACAATCCAGGAGTGTCTTTCTGGCAGATTTTTTGATGGTCCATATGCCTTGTTTTCTCTTCTTTGCCTATAGTGAGTTTGCTTCTGGAAAACATCAAGTCTATACAAACAAAGTGGGGAATTGGGGAAGCTATCTAGATAATTCAGGGAGGAGTCTCTCCTCCTACCTGAATTCCAGGTATAATAGTCACTCTGCCCAACACTTCTCCATGGACTGTCCCCCCATTCCCACAATTCTAAACTCCAAACAGTTCATAGCTCCCTTCCTCTAGTCAAATTGCTCTGTCTGCTGTGACAGCAACCAAGAGGATTATTATTTTCATGGTTTGTTGCCTATCCCATGAAACAAGGGGTAATTAAAATTTTATTAAAGTTGTTAGCAATTCCATGTGTGTCATGGTTAATTAGTTGCATCTCTTTGTCATCACCATTTGTACAGATGAGTGACAATGTGGGGCAAGTCAAGGCACTGCCTTCTACATTCCGTGCCCATCACCACACATATCAAACAGGCAAACAAACAAGAAGAGAAAGAAAGGCAGCCTCAACAGTTTTGAAGAAAGCAACAATTTTCCCAGAGCACAGAACAAATGGAGCAGGGAGTTTGACTAGATATAGAGCATCTTATCTGTAGGCAGAGAAAGGAGACAGCCATTCTGATTATACCTAAGCCTAGATGAGACTGAGACCCACCACAGAGCTTGTGACATTTGTCACCACATTATATGTTTAGGTTTGCAGCCCATAAAGCCTACACTGTGCTTGCAATTTGTACAGTGACCTGGAAGCAAATAGTGGGTAAAGCGTGCCTGATTTATGTTTGCATGGTCCAGCTGGGCCACTTTTGCAGCCTGGACTGCTTCAAGAGCAAGGGACCAGCAGCAATGTGACCTGCGTATCCTGGAGAGTCTCTGGAACAATGGAATGGATCCACCTTGTCTTCTATTGTTTGCTGTTTAGGTAACACGATAGCTCTTAGGGATCACAGCCTGGACAGGAGAAGCTTGATTGAGCCTTGGACTGAAGAATGGCATCCAGTCATCACCCAGCAAATTTAGAGATTCACTTACCTGGACTCATGCTTCATGTCAAATTCACCATTAACTCTCTTGATTTTAATCAAGTCTCTAAGCAGATATGGATGAATCTCCAACCACATATCTTGAAGACTGTGCTCTGCTAGAGACAAAGAAGTTCAAGACACAATTCCTGCCCTTAAGGAATATCCAGTTGGGCTGGGGAATTGAAGACAGATAATTTAGGTCATTGAGAGTCTATGGAACCATGACTTCTGAACCACCTGCTGAGGGCATGATAGGAGTTTGGGGATGAAATTTTCGAAGTTCTTTGGCTACTCACTGGTCACAAGGCACAAAGATGAGAATTCACAATCAGCACCTTTCCATCCACTCTGATTCCATGGTAAACTGCTAACAAGTTGAAGGAAAGCTTTCTTCCTTATGCCAGGCCAGTAATCTCTCATTTGGATGGGATTGGATTGACTTGGGGAAGGAAAGCAATGAAGCATCTGTGGAGTCACAGCATGTTTGAGCTGTGTTGTTGGGTACGGAATGCACAGGTCCTTAGAATCAGCCTCATCCAAGCACCTCAGGTTTCTGTTCATTTGTTTATTGTAACAGATAAGAAAGCTGAATGTGGTGGAGCACACCTAATCCCAGCAACTCTGGGACTGAGGAAGGAGGATCACAAGTTTGAGGACAGCCTGGAAAATTTAGCAAGTCCTTGCCTCAAAATAAAAAGAGCTGTGGGTGTAACTCAATAGTAGAGTACTTGCCTAGCATATATGAGAGGTCTGGGTTTGATCCCCAGCATTACCGAGAGAGAGAGAGAGAGAGAGAGAGAGAGAGAGAGAGAGAGAGAGAGAGAGAGAGAGAGAGAGAAGAGAAACTGAGCCCCAGAGTGCAGAGGTTGAGATAATTATCCCATGAGCTCACAGCCTGGTCTCTCAAATCTCTAAGACTGCAGCCTTTCACTAGTATGGACCTTGAGATTCCAACCTGGACCTTCCTTATTACACCTGACCCTGTAAAGCATTGGCTGGACAGTAGCAACATTTTTCTTGGAACCTGCTAGACACTTTGACCAAGTTTACAGTTCTCCTATCTGCAATAACCCAGAATCTTCACACACCAGGATGTAGAGTCACTTTGTCTCTACTCTGCCCTAAGCCCCCCAAACTCCAAATAAGCTCCATGATAACACAGACGTCACTCAGCCCACTTGCAGTGGGTGTGCTCGGTTGGCATCCCCATTGCCTGCTCTGACCCGTCTCTTTTGTGGTCTTTAGCCTATGACGCTCTCAGAGGTTCTGGTTCTAGGAGAAAGTCTGGGAGGAGTGTAAGGCTGGCCAAAGTCCTGTCACTTCAAATTCACCTGCTGAGATGGTAGGCTGGAGGTGTTGTCTAGGGCTGAGGATCAGCTGGCATCATATGATAGCTTGGATGCAGCCTCTGTGATGGTGGGGATCACCAGGGCTTTAGGGGTAGGGTGTCATCAGAAACCAACTGGGATGATGCCACTTTCTGATCCTCAAGAAGGCAAATAAGATGATTTGGGACTAGTTTCAGTTCCTCCCTCTCTGCCTACCTCTTTATACAGTAGAATCAAGACTGATGTCTCCCTCACCCCACCCTAATGTATTTTTTCTTTTTTCTTTCTTTTTTGTTAACAGGGTGAACAATGGTGTCAGATTCTTGCTGGACTGTAAATATCAGTGCTCTGACAACTATAATCTCTGCATAGAGTGGGCTCTCAGGTGGGGTTGTCAGTGAGCTGATCAGAGCCATTCTTGCCTCCTTCAAGGCTGGGAAAGGACCTGGAGGAGAGAGTAAAGGTTGACATACTATTCCTGGAAAGAGTTGGAGAGTAAATATTTTAGGCTTTGTAGACCACAAAAGTGGGATACCTTCTCCATCAGATTGAGAACAGTATGTTGCACATTCTATGTTTTTGTTGTTTGTGTCATTTGGTTTTAAAAAAAAGCTTCAAAACTGCAAACAACTTTAGCTCAAATACAAAAAGCAACTCTTGGCCTTTTTCAAAAGGTCACTAACCCCAGTGAACCTCTAAAGTCAGGCCACGTTTGCAGCTTGGGATGGTTTCCCAGCCTCCTGGCCTGCCCTGGGTGCTGTGGAAACTTGAACTTGAGGGCAGGGGTGGGTTCTGTTTTTCTCTGAATGCTCCTTTAGGGGTGGGTAAGTTAATTATTTAGACTACAAGTGAGATAACTTTAGCAGAGTCAGGCAATAAAAGCCTGCTCTTCTGGAGGCCAGGATGTGGGCTCCTCCATTCCCTCCTCACCCTCAAGACTGTGTCTAGGAGGTAGGGACAGAGCTCCAGGCCCCTGCTCATCATAAGCCAACCAGTGCCCACCTCTGCACCAGCCAACCTCATTCTCCTACCTTCCCTGGCCTCCCTCATCCCTGCTCAGAGGAGACTGCTTTCCTTTGACACATGCTGCGATCTGGTAGTTTATTTTATTAGCTCCTCAAAGCCACATTTCCTCCAAACCTATTCATATATTTATCTGAAGGGCTTTGAAGGGTATCCTTTGCATGGCCAGAAAAGCCCCACATGAGAGGATCTGATGGAGAAGTTGTCCCACTTTCCAATAGTAGCTCCCTGGGATCTTGTTTCCAACTAAGTCAATATTTGTGTGCATTTTGTAGCTGTATAATGAGAGCCTAGAATGTAAATTGGTTTCCATGGATTGTCTTCCTCATCTCCCTTTAGTGTGCTTAGTCTCACATCCTCTGAGTTCACAGACACCCTCTGCCCCTCAGCTGTGAAGGCCTTAGGAAGGTTGCTAGTTACAGATCATGTAGTGGATTTCTGTTGTCTCCTGGCAGTTTCCTTAAGGTCTGTGAGTGACATCTTAATTAAAGGCCCCAGACAGTTGCACAGAGTTTATGCTGTAGCTTCCTAAAATCACAAGCTCACAGCTGGAAGGGATTTCAGGGGCCAGTTAGTTAACTCGCTCATTTATTTGATAAGGAAAGGGTGGCTTGGAGAGCTTAGATAATTTTCCCAAAGTTACGCAGCAGACTGCTGGCTTGTTCTGCCCAGTGACCCACGCAGACAAGTGATCTTTTCATTACTGCTCATCACTTTTTACCCCAGAACTGATGAGGGACCTGGAAAGTAGTTAGCAAGAATGAATGTGAAGCTAGGTGCTGTGGTGCACACCTGTAATCCCAGTAGCTCAGAAAACTGAGGCAGGAAGATCTAAGTTCAAAGCCAGCCTCAACATTTAGCAAGACCCTAAGCAACTTCCTGAGACCCTGTCTTTGAATAAAATATAAATAGCCTGGGGATGTCTCTCAGTGGTTAAGCACCCCTGGGTTCAATCTCCAGAACAAAGGAAGAAAAAGAGGAGGAGGAGGTAGGGGTGAAGAAGAAGAGAAAGAAGGAGGAGGAGAATTATTAACGTGAAAGAGTCTGGACACTTTTATGGCTTGAGTGCAAGAGGACAGAAGTAAAATGGAAACATTTAGAGATATACACACAGAAAGAGGGAAGAAGCATCCAGGTGCAGTGGGCACACATGTAATCCCAGTGACTGGGGAAGCTGAATCGGGAGGATTACAAATTTGAGGTCAGCCCAGGCAATTTAGCAAGACTCTGTCTCAAAATAAAAAGTAAAAAGGGGTGTGGATATAAAAGGGGTCAAGTGCCCCTGGGTTTAAGCCCAGTACTGTATCACTTTACCACAACTTCCAAACACCAGAGCACAGGACACAATAAAACAAAACTAATGCCATTACAAAGAGAATTGATTTTTGCCTTTTCTGGAGGAAACGGAATGGAGCCCCTGTCAACCCCTGAAAGCTGTGAAGCCAGCCTTGATTGCTTTTAGGTTCTTACAGTCTGCTACAGGAGTCTGTAAATGAAACTCCTTGGTCACCTTTTCTTGTTAATAAAGTTTTATTGCAACAGAACCATGTTTATTTGCTTATTATTGCCTACTTATTATTGGCCACTTTTGTGCTATAACAGAGTTGATTTTTTTTAAAGAGAGAGGAGAGGGAGGGAGGGAGAGACAGACAGAGAGAGAGAGAGAGAGAGAGAGAGAGAGAGAGAGAGAGAGAGAGAGAGAGATTTTTTAAATATTTATTTTTTTAGTTTTTCGAGGGACACAACATCTTTGTTTGTACGTGGTGCTGAGGATCGAACCTGGGCTGCACGCATGCCAGGCGAGCGCACTACGGCTTGAGCCACATCCCTAGACCCAGAGTTGAATTTTTTAAGAGAGACCATATGTCCCCCCTCCCCGCAAAACCTAAATAATTATCTGAGCCTTTATAGAACAATTTTGCCAATCCCTGCTAAAGTGTTTTTTTTTTTTAAGCTTTCTCAATATGCACATTTCACAATTTGGAAAATGAGACTGCATTGTTTTCCTGATCTGAGGGACCTGTTTGTTTGACACTGAGTGTACCTGTGTCCCCTTTATTCCATTCCATTGTCAATTGTGATACCTGAAAAGAATTGAAGACATCA
The DNA here is from genome assembly GCF_052094955.1 of Ictidomys tridecemlineatus. Classification (NCBI taxonomy): domain Eukaryota; kingdom Metazoa; phylum Chordata; class Mammalia; order Rodentia; family Sciuridae; genus Ictidomys; species Ictidomys tridecemlineatus. Next base: position 188,099 of record NW_027524086.1, read on the forward strand.
GACTAAGAGAGAGGGGCTGAGGCTGTGGTCCAGTGGTAGAGCGCTTTCCTAGCATGTGTGAAGCACTGGGTTGATTCTCAGCACAACATACAAATAAATGAATTTTTAAAAAGAAAGAAAGAAAGACTAAGAGAGATGCCATAGAGAAGACTTGGAGCAGATAGAGCCTTCCCTAAGGTTTTGTCTCTCCATATATCAGTTCAGTTCATGCTTTCCAAGTTCATGTTGTTTCTACTTTTAAACTTAAAGAATATAACTGCAGAGGCTGGGACTGTAGCTCAGTGGTAGAGAGCCTGCCTCTTAAGTGTGAGGCACTGGGTTTGATCCTCAGCACCACATAAAAATAAATAAATAAAATATTGTGTCCATCTACAACTAGAAAAATACTTTAAAAAAGGAGTAAACTGCATATGTACCTTGGGGGTAATGATATAATTGTACATGCCTGTATGCTGCTGGTGTTTGGGGTATTTGTGGATTTTCGTATTTCCATATCTACAATCAAGGATGATACTTGTATCATCAAACTATTTCAGCACAGAGATGATTAATCAAGACAGATGGCTAGACCAGGGCACACAGGCTGCACACAGTCCAGCACATAACTGTACATTCCTGCTCAACCTGCTGGGGCTAAGATGGGACTCCATTACAGGGTAGAGAGGACTCATTTCTCTCTTCCCCCCAGGGCAAGTAGCTAAACTGGATCCCGATATCCTTAAGCTTGTGGTTTGTCACTAAGTGTGGTTCTGCAGTGAACATGGGCACAGCAGCTATTGGACCCAGATGGCTATTCATGTATTTGGAATAGCCTTGTAGAATAGGTAAAAGAAAGCCCAGTTGACTGCTTTTTAAACCATTAATGAGGGTACTAACTCTGGAAGGGGAGTTCAACTTTTGAAAACGATTATGTATTTTCAAAAGTTGGATTGACCTACATGCTGGGTGATTGGCAATGTACCATCATCACTGCTATTAATGAATGTCTACCATGTCTCAAGTACCATGCGAGGTAACCATATATTAAACATGTGAACTAAAGATCTCCAAAGAGCCTGAAGACTGTTTGATCTTGGACATCTAACATATCTTGAGTGGAGAGAATGTTGCAGATAAAGAGCCAAGTTATCTTGGGCTATCTTTAATCTCTTTAATAGCTTTTTATTATTGACCTGTGTATCTGACCTAGCATTCTTGTGACTATGAAATAAAACTTTTGGAATGAATAATAAGCTTGATAAAAATGTTATAACATCTGAATCTTGTAAAAGATTTCCTCAGTTTATGAAAGACAACACCTGAATCTTCTAGAAGAGATTTATCCATCTGTTTGTAGTCCCCATCTACTTTCTTCTGTGACTGTAAAAGCCCATTTAACTTCTTCCACAGGAGAACCATGTCATTCCAGAGAACTTGAATCTGTTCCCAGCCCATGGTTACTCATATTTGGCTCTGAATAAATCATTTTTTTATTCCTTAGAGCAGAGTTGTTATTTTTGTTGACAAATGGAACTCCTCCCATCTTAAAATTTTGAGAGAGGGATTAAAGATTGGAAAAAGAAAATGGGGTATGAATTATTCTCAAGCAACCCTACATTCTAAATCAAGATGCAAGACTATTTGTTCAGACTTGTAAAGTGGGTGGTCAACAGCTCATTACCTGCCTCCTCATGTAATGACAGAAGGCTAACGGTTGAGGCTAAAAGGTGCACTTGAAGAACTGTCTGTAGAGAGATGTCACTTTCTTCCCCCTCCAACCAAGGGTGTTGATTCTTTCTTGCTATAACACTTAAGGTGGGTATTCCAGAGGGAAAAGAGTTTCGACTGGAATCATTGATATATGTTTGGGGGTAAAGGGACTCAGGCCTAAAGATAATCTAAAGGCAAGTGGCTGTGGCAGGATTTCTGCTCTGATAGTGAGTCCAGATCACTACCTTCAGGGTGAGCGCACCCCTGAGAGCTTAGTACAGCAGATGTTTGCATTTTCCATGGGCCAGATGTAGACTACCCCAGAGGGCCTGGAAAAGAGAGGTGACCCTAACTAGGGAAAGATTTACAGAAGCTACATGGCCAAATGGTCTTAAGTGGCCAGTGGGAGGAGTATTGCCCACATCAGTTGCAGAGAATCTCTTACTTATACCTATAAGTAAGAGATCCTCTGCAATAGGACATCATCCAGAAACCCAGGACAATGACCCTCAAGACAATGCCAAACTGTGATAGAAAGAGAAAGATTCATAGATATTAAATAATTTGCTCAATATCAAGCAGCTAATAAATGGTGTATGGTGGTTTTGTATAGGGTCAATTTGGGTAAGCTAGAACTATATTTTTCAGAATCATCTTCTTGTCATGGTTAGGGTTGGCTAAAAAGATATATTTTTAAATTATGTGGAAGGCAGAGAAATTTAGCAGAAGCAGCAATTACTTCCAGCATGTTCCAGGTTGTACTTATTCTGCCCCATGCCACTACCAGAAGTAGTAGCAACTTCCAGCCCTTTTGACCCACAGAAATCCCAGTCCATATTTCAGAGGCAGAGACAATGGACTTCCATTGACTTCTCTAGGATCCTGCTCTAGTAGCTGGCCTGCCTGAGCTCAAAAAGTTTGAAAGGCTTTCTCTGATCCTCCAATTTCTCTATTCAAACCTTATTCCCCCAGTGTCTCCAAAAATCATTGCTATTGCTTGATTATGGTTTATTCCCTTCAAAGCTCATATTGTAATTTGAAGTGATGGGAGGTGGGACCTCTAAAAGGAGATTTGGTTGTTAATGCCTTTCTCATAGGAGTGGGTTTTGCCTCTTCTGCACACACCCATATGCCCTGCCACACTGAGGCCCTCACAGAAACTGAGCAGCTGCTGGCTGTGCTCTTGGGTTTCCAGCCTGTGGATCTAAGACCTCTAATGGCATCTGGTTTTCAGGTGTTGACCTGGCAAAATGCTTATTCTTTATGCCTGTTAGGAAAGATCACCAGACTCAGCTTACGCCAACTGGTAAGGCCAGCAATATGCCCTCATCTTCCTTCCTCAGGGCTTTATCTACTACAGGAATGAGATGATGCTGAATGGACCAGGTAGGTAGCAAGTAGCAAGTACTTCAGAGGCTTTGGTAAGACACATGCATCCAGATGGTTGGAAATAAGTACCATAGAAATTTGGGTAAAATTTATTGAGGCCCAGAGATTTGAGGTACATTAAAGTATCACATCTAAGGTGAAAGACAAATTGTTACCTCTCACTTCTCTACAGTAAGAAAGGGGTGCAGTGTTTGGTGAGCCTCTTTAGATTTGGAAAGTAACATTCAATTACTTTGGTCATGCAGCTTTAATATATCAAATAATTCAAATGTCTGGACGTTTTGAGTAGGACCCAGAATGTGCAAACTTATCTGCTCCTTGAACCAAGCTTTCAGGTTCAATGGCGCTTCAGGTGTCTGGTACTGTGTAGGACTATGAATAAGTGTATGGAAACTTCAGCAGATGCTAAAGATGAATCACAGAACAAACCTTTAGGATTTTGGATCAAACTATGCCATTCTCTTCAGATAATACTTTCCCTTTTTGGCTTCATTGGGGAGGGTCTACTAGAAACTCAATGTTTGACTCTGGATTACCAAGTTACCATGTGACCTGAGCTGCATATTATGAGCTGGATATTATTTACAGCAATATTCTACTATCAAGTGGAAGTGGTATGCATATGTGTTAGAACTTGAGCAGGCCTTAAAGGTGAAAAAAAAATTGCATAAACAAGTGCCCCAGATTCCCTTGGCTCCTAACCCTGCTAAACTGCCTCTTCCCTGTCATGTGACCCTATGAGAAATTCTCTCTGACCCAGTTGACCTAAAGGAAAATATTTGCAGTACTACTATGCCACTCAGAGGGGACCCAGAAAAATAGCTGGAAAATCCTCCCTTTGTTTAGAAGTTTTAAGCAATACACATAGTTGCTCATTTTTCCTGGAAGGCCAGATAGCCAGTGATAAAAATATATACTTAAAAAAAGTTTTTGAATGGGTGTGTGTGCTGTGGCTGAAAGTTTGACTTGATACTCATAGTATTAGAGGGAAATACACATTTGGAAAATCGGTAATAAGGAAATCTGGGGAAGAGGTATGTGAATGAACCATGATGAGCTGAGACAAAGTGAAAATATTTGTGTCTTCATGAATGTCCACTGAAGTGAAATCTTAGTGGAGGATGATCTTCATAATCAGGGCACTAAGATAGCAAATTTCTTTCCCCAACTGTCTTTATCAGCCATCTCTATCTTTGTCCAGTGTCTCATAGTTCCATTATATAAGTTCAGGGACAGAAATTGTGCATGGCTTAGTAATATGGGCTTCTATTCATGAAGTCTGATCTGTCTACAATCACTGCTTAAAGGCCAACTTGCCAACAGCTTAGACCAACACTGAACCTTCAATGTGGCGCCATTCTCCAAGGTGAATAGCCAGTCATATGGTAGCAGGCTGATTACATTGGAACACTTTTATCATGAAGGGGCAAGCCTCTCCTCACTAGGGGACACTTAATCTGAATATGGATTTTTCCTTCCTTGTCCACATACTGCTAATTAGATCACCAACTTACAGAATATCTTATTAATATAATATTTCACTAAACATGGCTTCTGATCAAGGATCCTTTAACAGCAAATAAAATATGGCAAAGTACTCATGATCATAGAATTCAGAGGTCTTATAATGTACCTGGTTACTCTGAAGTAAATGGCCTAATAGAATGGTGGAATGGTCACTTGGTGACACAGTTTCAATGCTAGTTGAATACTCACATAGGACAGAGCTGAAGCAATGTACTTCAGGAAGCTGTGTATGTCTTGAAGCAATGATCAATATGTAGTGCTTTTTTCCCCCATAGTCAGGATTCATGGTCTGAAAATCAAAAGGTTGAAATGAGAATGATTCCTCTCATTGTCATTCTTAGTGATCCATCAGGGAAATTTTTGCATTCTAGCCCCACAACTTTGTTCTTTTCAGGTTTAGAAAAAAAATATATCTGCCTAGGTTAATGGCATGTAAGTAAAACATGTAATACATATATCTTTCTTTTTTTAAGAGAGGGAGAGAGAGAGAGAGAGAGAGAGAGAGAGAGAGAGAGAGAGAGAATACCTTTTTTTTAGATGGACCCAACACAATGCCTTTATTTTTATGTGGTGCTGAGAATTGAACCTGGGTCCCGCCCAAGCTAGGCGAGTGCTCTACCGCTGAGCCACAATCCCAGCCCAATAATACAGATATCTTTCAGTGATGACATTTAGTGTGCTGGAAGCAAAGGGAATATAGATTGAATAATAGAGAATGAAGTTAAAAACACCAACTATGACCACATAAATAGCTATAAAAAAGAGAACTGCAATAGTTAAAAATGTTTTCCTCACATTAATATGAATATTATTATGACCATAATCATACAATTATAACGTAATTGATTATATTAATACAATATGTTAACATAAATACTAAAATTTATTTTCTTCCCTGAAACTCATGAAATTGATCAGGGCAATTTATTATCTAAAAGCAACCAGAAATATATACAGAAGCTGCCTGAGATTCATCCAGAACCACAAAAATGTTGGGATTAAAGACAAAGGTGTGGTAATAATGAAATTATTTCCTGTTTGAGCCTCCCCACCCAAGTCATTATACTTCAATGAACTGGAAAAATTTTTCAGTGAACTGATTACATGTACCTTGAAACATTTAATCTGCTCAAGACCTATGAGGTAAGTGCTATTAACACCAGTTTACAGATGCAGAGAGGGAAAAAAAAAGCCTTTGGGCCTTCGATAGCTTTCATACTAACTGGGAGAGAGACCAGGAAAATGCATATGGAAAGTGAGAATTGGTGGGGAAGGATTAGGCAATGTGAGTTGTCTCATTAATCCTCAGAACAATTCCATAAGGTAGCTATTAATATTCTCATTTTATAGACAAGGAATCTAAGACCCAGAGTCTAACTAATTTGCCCAAGATCATAGAGCCCACAAGCAGAAGAACTAGGATTTACCCAGGATTGCCCAGCTCTAGAGTTTGTAGCATTTTATAACATGTGGGCTGTGTCCTGGTTATATCCTTGGGGACCCAATTCCCCACAGTCCAAACACTCCACAAGAAATGCTTAGGGAAGATGAGAAGGCCTAGGGATAGGCTGAGTAATAAATGCCACTGCAGAAGCTGACAGTTGGCCAGAGTGAGCTTGGAAGAAGCTGGATACTGTGTAGTTTGAATTCTACACTAAAGACAATGGAGAGCCACACAAGAACTCAGGAGCAAAAGCAAAAGTAGATTAGCACATTGAAGACAGAGCTGCTAAGTCCAGATGAGGGGTGAAACTGCACAGGAAAGATCAGAAGTTTTGACAATAATCTAGGTAAGAAATGATAAGTTCTTAAAACAAGAGTTGGCCTGGGGGTGTAGAGATAGGGGAGAGGAAGATGAAGATACTTTCCATCTCTAGGCTCTTTCTATTCTCTAGTCAATGCTTGCTGTGTGTGTGTGTGTGTGTGTGTGTGTGTGTGTGTGTTCTCTTCTCAATTGATGAGTGGCAGCCCTAATTCCATCTACTAGGCAGATGACTGACTGCTTACATACTGAAGGCTCAGTATTCCAATATACTGCCTTCTGCAGAGCCTATAATCCCTTCTTGTGAGTTATTTTTATTTAGTTATTTATTTTTACAGCTGTATTCATAACAAGCAAACATAGTGGTACTCTGTTTAATGACATCTTTAAGGGCTACCATTTGAATCTGAACCAACTGTGAGGAAAGACTGAAATGCAAAAGTTTTAATGGTATGGCCATTCTGGAGGACTAGATGTCCAGGAATTTCCATGAAAGAAAAGAGGCCACTCTGCCCGGTAAGGATGGACTGCTGGAGCGGGAAGGGGATTCCTTGAACACAAATAATTTTTGCTCTTTGGCTTCTAGGAATTTTGAGCTTTGTCTTTTCCCTCTCATTCTGACACAGCATCAAGTTTCTCTTTAACTTCTCTTAAGGCACAAGGATTCCCAGAACAAGATTGCTACATGCCATCCAGAGCCTGCATGGAGCTGGAGAGGCACATGATAGAACATTTCCTCTGATGCATTTTTCCACAAGAAAGGAGTGACAGATATGGAAAACGTAGCCCATTAAGACTTGCAAGATCTATCAATGACCAGTCAAAAACAGGAGCAGTGTGAGCAGCTCAGTATCCAAGTCCCACGCTGCACAGTCCCTAAGCTCTTGTGTAGGACTGAGCCCAAGGCATTCAGCTGAGAGGACTAGAAAGTGTTTTAGTTTTTTGGTTTCTCCTCAAGAGTGATATCTGGGAAAGTCTTCAAAGCTGGAAAGTCGAGGATAGTTCCCTTTTTCCCACCTGAGGGGAGTTTTCCTTGCTGTTCTCCACCAGCTCCTGCCCCTTTTCTGTGTTATCCAACACAAGCCAGGGGACATGCAAACATCGTTTGCTTTTAGTTGCTGATTGTTAAAGATTAAGCTGCTGGTAAGCTGATTGCAAAACAATAATCTTCCAGAAAAAAAATATTTTAATTAAGTTTACATAGAAACAATTGGTTGCAATCATAGACATTAGTCAATTAGACGTCCAAGGGGAAGGTGGGGGGCTGGAAAGGTGGAGGTGGGGAGTGAGTGAAGGATATGTACAAGATGGGGGGGGGTTTGTCTCTGGGTTAAGCAGGGCGACAGCTCTTCCAAGACAGTTTCTGCTTCCCTGTCGTCCCCATCCCCTTCTGGTTGGACAGTGACTCCCAGGAATTCTATTTTACTTAGAGGTGGGCAGTTGCCTTTGATCAATGAAGCAGCACCAACCGAGGACCGTCAGGACCCGACCGCATCGGGCTAGGCTCTGTCAGTGCCCCTCGGGGAGCTGCGGAGCCCGCAGATCTGGGATCGGCGGCGTCTCCCAGAGGATGTCCACTGATGCACCTCTAGGCTACAATGAGGCACAGGAGGCTAGTGGACGAGCCAGAGCCCCCCGGCACCTCCTGAGCGAGCTGGCTTTGCAGGAGGGCAGATCCGGGCGCACCTGGGCGGGTGACCGCCTCCTTAGAGGAGGCCGAGGCTTCTCCTTTCCCGCCCGGTAGGCTGCTCTGGCCAGACAGGTCCTGCCCGCTCCCATTGCTGGGTGGTCCATCGCCCCAGTCCTCCAGAAGTGGCACGCGGTGGCGCTCAGTGCAGGAGCAGGTGCGAGGCTGAGGCATTGGGGACCCAAGGGCGGATCCACGACCTCCAGGGCCATCCGGCCTCCGCGCATAGTCAGGGGCACGCATATTGGTTGGGTGTTCTGGACCTCCAGCCTCCGAACAATCAGCGGCCCCTAGCGGTGGGATCGGGTGGTGCTCCCGGCGCCCAACCCCGCGGGGGCGACGAGGGAGCTCCGCATCCTACCTCCAGCCCTTCCCGGCCTGTTCGCTGGACTCACCCCGCGCCACCTTCACCTGCTCCACTGTCCGGAGTCCAACCGGGCTGAAGGTATTAACTAGAGTTCCTCTTGGGCTCTGTGGCACCCCGACAGTCTCCGAGCAGAAAACCTAGGGCTCTGTAGGTGAAAATGAAGATACAAAGGTGCCAGAATATTGCCTGTCCAGGTTGAAGCTCAGTGGAAAGCTGCCTCCTTTTTCTTTTCTTTTCTTTTTTTGTTTTAAACTGAACTTCATCGAAGTACAGATTGCATGCAATAAAATGCACCCATTTTAAGTGAATATTTAGATGAGTTTTGACAGATTTACATACCACTGACATGATTATTTATATACAACGTACATCTCCTTAAAAGTTGTCATGTATGCTTAGTAACACACACACACACACACACACAAGTTATCTGTGTGGTATCCCAAACTACTCTCAGCCCCCACTCCAACCCATCCATGCATTTGGGTTCCAGGCAATCAATGGACTGCTTTCTGAACACTATAGATACATATTTATATTTAACTGTGCCTAATTTCGTTCACTTAGCATAATGTTGTTGAGAATCATCCCTTTTGTTGTAAGTCATTAATTTACTCCTTTTTATTGCTAATATTGCATTGTCTGGTTGTATAGCAAGTTTATACTTTTCCTTGTCTATAGATATTTGGGCTTTCCCCACAGTTTTGGCTATTTAAATTAAGATGTTATGAATATTCAAGTGAGTCTGTGGGGAATAAAACTTCATTTTTTTGAATGATTATCTAGGAATGGGATTGCTAGGTCATATCAGAAAATGCATTCAATTTTATAAGAAACTGTACAACTATTTTTCTGAAGTGGTTGGAGAATTTTACCATCCCAATTGTAGAATATGAAGTTTTGATCATTTTCACATATTCACCAACATTTGTATTTTAGTTATTCAAATAGGTGTCTTGTGGTATCTTACTATTTTTTTTTTAAATTTCAAGTCTCTGTGTGGGGTTTCTTTTTATCTGCTTATTTTAACAATTCATATATCTCTTTTAGTGCAATGTCTGTTCAAATATTCATTTGCTTTTATAAGGTCATTTGCTTTATATTATTAAATGGAAAAGTTCTTTGTATATTTAGGATATAAGTAAGTCTATGTTTTTATGTATTTTTCTTATGTTTGTGACTTGTCTTTTTTTTCTTTCTTTTTTCTTGGTACTAGATACAGGGGGCTCTCGACCATGGAACCTCATTTCTAGCTTCTTTTTATTTATTTATTTTTTATTTTTTTGGAACCAGGGAATAAACCTAGAGAGGCTTAACTCCTGAGCCACATCCCCAGCTCTGTTTATATTTTATTTAGAGACAGGGTCTCACTGAGTTGCTTAGGGCCTCACTAAGTTGCTGAGGCTGGCTTTGTAATCTCGATCCTTCTGCCTTAGTCTCCCCAGTCGCTAGAATTGGGGTTCATCACCACTATTTTTTATTCTGAGAGAAGGCCTCACTAATTTGCCAAGTTTAGCCTCAGATTTGCAAGTCTCCTGCTGCAGCCTCAGTAGCTCAACTCTGCATTCTAAAGAGTAAAGTTTTAATTCTGGTGAAGCCCATTGAGGATAATTTACCTTTTTGGTTTGTGATGTTTGGATTTTAGCAGAGAAATCTTTTTTTAATGACTTTATTTGTTTGTTTATTTATCTATTTATTTATTTATTTTATGTGGTGCTGAGAATTGAACCCAGTGCCTCACATGTGCTAGGTAAGTGCTCTACCACTGAGCTAGAGCCACAGCCCTTAGCTAAGAAATCTTTTGCCTTAAATGAAGTTGTGCAGATTTTTCTTGTTTTTCTTATAATTTTTATAGTTTTAGCTCATATCTTTAAGTCTATGATTTATTTCTAGGTAAATTTAATATATGATGTGAGGTACAGGTTGAGGGCCATTTTTTTTTTCTACATGGATGCCCCATTGCTCCAGCATCATTTCATTTTTTGAATAACCTTAGCACCTTGGCAGCTAGATCTTAAGATGGCATCTAATGAACACCTATATTTATGCCCCTGTGTAATCTCCCACAACCTTGGTTGTATTGCAATCAATAGTGTATAATTTTGCAGAAACGGAGGAGTAAGATTTACAATGCTAAATCATAAAAACATTAGCTTCTACCTTGCCCTCTTGAATCACTTTCTCTGGGGGAAACCAGTTGGATACTCAAACTACTCTATGGAGAGTTTTTTTTTAGCAGGGAAACAAAGCCTCCTGTAGCTCACATCTACCTACCAGACACTTAGGTGAGCCATTTTGGGAGTAGCTCCTCGAACTGCACTTAAGGATTCAAATGCTTAGTCTCAACCAACATCTTGACTGCAACCTCAGGTGAGCCTGAACCAGAACCACACATCTAAACTGCCTCTGAATTCTTTACATACACAAACAATACTTCTGGAATCATAATTTTCTGGTCCTTGGATTTATGTCTTTCCTTACATCAATATCACACTGTCTTTATTATGGTGACTTTATGGTGAGTACTCACACCCTCTAATCTTGTTTTCTTTTAACATTGTTTTGACTATTCTAGGCTTTTTGTTTTTTATACCAGTTTTAGAATTAGCTCATTAATTTCCTAAAAAAAACTTGTTGATATCTTAACGTGGCTTGCATTAAATTAAATTTTAATGTAGGGAAAATATTAAAACTTCTGGTCTATGAACATGGAATGTGTCTGCATTTACTTAGGTTTTCTTAAAAATTTTTAAGCAATATTTTGTAATTTTGAATATTCAGGTTTAGGACTTTCAAATATATTTTGGCAAATTTATCTCTACATATTTTATGTTTTTTTAATAATAAAATGGCTGATACAGTGTTTTAAATTTCTGCTTTTAGTTGATTGGTGGCAGTAGTAATGATAAACAATTGATATTTTTATACTGACTTTTTATCCTGTGACCTTGTTAAACATCCTTTTTACTTCTAGTAGCTTTAAAAAAGATTCATTTGGATTTTCCACATAAATGAGCATGTTGTTTGTGAATAAAGATAATTTTACTTCTTACTTTCTATTATGGAAAATTTTTATTTATTTGTCCTGCCTCACTTCATGGATTGGACCCTTTGATACAATAATTACTAGAAGTTGTAACTACAGACATATTGCTCTTATTCCTGATATTGGAGAAAACATTCAGCCTTTACTGTTCAATATGACATTAATTATAGGTTTTCTTAAGTATTCTTTATCAGATTGAAGAAGTTCCTTTCTATTCTGAGTTTGCTGAGAAATTTTATCATGAATAGGTGTTGATTTTTATCATGGGATTTTCTACATCTCTTGAGATGATCAAATGATTTTCTTTTTTTCTGGTAAGTAATATGGTAAATTAATAATGTTTATTCTTGAATGTTAAACTAATCGTGCAGCATTCCTAGAATAGATCCCATTTGAGCATAATGTAGTTCCTTAATATATTGTTGAATTTGATTTGCTAAAATTTGCTAATATTTGGTTAGGGATTTCTAAAAATCTGTGTTCATGAATGATATTGTTCTGAAGTTTTCTTTACTTATAATATCTTTGTCTTTATTTTGAAAACAGGGTAATGCTGGCCTCATAGAATGAATTGAAAAGTATTCACTCTTCTACTTTTTAGGTAGAGTTTATATTATTTTGTTGCTCCAATTGTAATGATTATTACTCACTAATGAAGTCATCTGGCTTAGAGTTTCCTTTGTGGTTTGATTACTAACCAGAAATTAAAATTCTTCAATAATTATAATGAATATTCAAGCTATTTCTTCTTGATTAGTCATCAGTCTTTCAAAATTATTATTTTTCCATTTCATTGAGGCATTGAATTTGTTGGCATCAACTTATTTAGAATATGCCCTTATTATTTCTTGAATATCTGTACAAACTGTAGTGATGCTCCCTCTTCCATTCCTGATGTTCATAAATGAATCTTTTATCTTTTTTTCACATTCATTCTAGCTACAAGTTTTTCTAATATTGTCTTCTCAGTGAATTAGCTTTTCAGTAATTGATTTCCCTAATTTCTGTCTTTTCTAACTAGTTTATTTTGTTCACCTTTATTTTTGCTTTGTTTTTTACCTTATATTGGATGTATTTTGTCTTTTGTTTTCTAGTTTCTTAAGGTAAAATTCTAGAATACCAATTTGAGATTTTTATTTTTTTTTACTGTAAATATATATAATGCTCTTACTTTCCTTTAAAGCTTAGCTGCTTCCTATAGATTTTGATATGTTATAATTTATTATTATCCAATTAAAATATTTTCTAATTTCTCTCTTGATGGATTCCTTGGCTCATATGTCATCAAGAAGCATGTTGCTTCATTTCCAAATACTTGGGGATTTTCCACTTAGATTTCTGTTATTGAGTTTAATTACATTGTAGACAAAGAATACTCTACATGGCTTTAATTACTTCATATATGTAGGGACTTATTTTCCAATAAGTCTGTGGTAAATGTTTCCAATATGGTCTGTTTGGTAAATGTTTAGTATTCACTTGAAAAATATGAAACATTTTCTATTGTGTAAAAATTCAATTAAATAAGTTGGGTTGTAGGATTGCTCAAGTCTTTTATGTCTTAACTGCTTTTGTATGTAAGGGGGGGTCCATTTCAACAATTACTGAGAAAGGATTGTTGATATCTCCAATTATGCTTGTAGGTTTGCCTATTCTTCCCTTTTTATTCTATGAGGTTATATTTTCTGTTTTAGTCTACTTTGTGTGATAATAATATAGCTATTTCAGCTTCTTTGTAATTGAGTCTTCAGATTTGAAGCATATTTCTTGTAAAGAACATATAGCTGGATCTTGCCTTCCCCCCCCCGCCTCAATTTGATCTGACAGTTTCTTCCTTTTAATTATAATATTTATAGCATTTTCATTTAAGGTAATTATTGATATGGTTAAATTTAAGTCTAACATATTATTCTTTTATGAAAATATTTATTTACTTTTTTAAGAAAGAGAGAGAGAGAGAGAGAGAGAGAGAGAGAGAGAGAGAGAGAGAGAGAGAATTTTAATATTTATACACACTTCTTATCTTTCAGCAGACACGACATCTTTGTTTGTATGTGGTGCTGAGGATTGAACCCGGGCTGCACGCATGCCAGGTGAGCGTGCTACCACTTAAGCCACATCCCCAGCTCCCCAAAACTTTTATTTTTTAGTTGTAGATGGACACAATACCTTTATTTTATTTTTTATATGGTGCTGAGGATCGAACCCAGGTTTTCCATATATATTTTATAATTTTTTGAGAGCGAGAGAGAGAGAGAGAGAGAGAGAGAAATTTTTAATATTTATTTTTTTAGTTTTCAGCAGACACTACATGTTTGTTTGTATGTGGTGCTGAGGATCGAACCCGGGCCGCACGCATGCCAGGCGAGCGTGCTACCACTTGAGCCACATCCTCAGCCCCTCCATATATATTTTTTTGTGTGTTTGTTTTTTCTTGCAGTGCAGAGGTTGAATGCAGGGCCTCATGCATGCTAGACAAAGCACTCTACCACTGTGTATCCTCCCAGCCCCAACATATATTTCTTTAACTTATTGTAGTTTACCTTTTCATAATCGCATACCCCTTTAAGTATCTGTGAGATCCTTACAAGAGTTCAGTCGGGTTCCTCTCCTCTAGGTATTTGTGTTCCCCTCTGTATCTGCTGTTTCTGGAGCTCTTTATTCCTTGGTATACGTGCAGATTTCCATTAACACGATTTCTTTTCTGTTTAACAAGTTTTATTAAAAAAATGTTTTTTGTAATTCTGCTCAAAATGAGTTCTCTTAGTTTTCATTTGTCTGAAAAAGCCTTTTATTTTGCCTGCATTTCTGAAACATATATTCAGAATTGAAAATGTAGGTGAAAAATTCTTGACAGGTTTTCTTTTTCTAATTTTTTTCTGTACTTTAAAGGTGTTGTAATATTGTGTTCTGACTTACATGGTTTTTATGATGTATTGCTGTCATACTTATCTTTGTTAACTTAATCCCTCTGTAGTGTCTTTTTATCTCTGATTGCTTTTTAGATTTTTTCTTTGTTACTAGTTTTCAGTGTTTGGTTATTATTTGTCTTAGTATGGAATTTTTTTTTTCACCAGGGATTGAACCCAGGAGTCGTTTAACCATGGAGCTACATCTCCAGCCCTTTTTATCTTTTTATTTTGAAAAAAGGTCTTGCTGAGTGGCTTAGGGCCTCACTAAATTGCTGAGGCTGGCTTTGAACTTGTTATCCTCTTTTTTTTTTTTTTAAGAGAGAGTGAGAGAGGGGGGGACAGAGAGAGAGAGAGAATTTTTTAACATTTATTTATTCTTTCTTAGTTTTCTGCGGACACAACATCTTTGTTGGTATGTGGTGCTGCTGAGGATCGAACCCGGGCCGCATGCATGCTAGGCGAGCGCGCTACCGCTTGAGCCACATCCCCAGCCCCGAACTTGTTATCCTCTTGCCTCAGCTTCCTGAGCCACTGGGATTTCAAGCATGCACCACCATGTCTGGAGGTATAGGATTTTTAAGATTTGCTTAGGATTTTTTTGAGCTTCTTGGATCATTAGGGTTATAGTTTTTGTCAAATTTGGAAAATTATCAACTATTTTCTCCCTCTTCCTTCCTATACTTCTGGGACTTTATTGGTACACCTTGCACATATTACACATGTCCAGTCATACATAAAACTAGACCACTTGTTATTGTTCCTCAGGTCAATGAGGTGCATTACCATTATTTGTTTCAGTCTTTTTTGTCTCTTTGCTTCTGATTTTTTACTGTAGTGTCTAACCTGTTGCTCTTCCTATCCAATGTACTTGTCAACTCAGCTATTATAGTTTTCATTCCTAAAAGATCCATTTGAATTTTTTATACTTTTCTTTCTCTCATCTTTATGTTCTTCTTGACCTAATTAAGCAAAGGAAACATATTTATGATAGCTATTATAATATTTGTGACTGCTATATACATTATTTTTGTCATTTGAGGGTCTATATTTTTCCTGCAGTTTTGGAGATATGGCATTCTGTCATCGATGACAAAAGAATATGGGCTTTTCTCTATAGACCAGGCATATTTTGAGCAGAATCTATGAGCAAGCCCATATAATGATGAGCAAAATCACTCTGGGCCCTTGCCTTAAGGAAGTCACATAAATTAATTTGGAAAACGAGTCTCTTACTCTTTCATGAATAAGGAAAAGATAACTGTAAAAATTCTGATGTTCAATTTTATTAGATGCCACAAAGCCCTAATAAAATCCAGATGACCTGGGTTCTATGTTTTGAGCGGATGTAGACTTTGTGTGCAATGTTAAGAAGAAGAAACAAATATTCAACCTTTCTGAGCATGCTTCTGCAGAAGCAGGTGCTTACAGGCTGTCACGACCCCCTTGCCCGCAAGGAAGACGCGACTCAGGAATCTTCTTTCAGCAGTTTATTCAGGCCCTTGATATTCTTCTAATGATTCTTCTACTACCCGGAATAATAATTGGATGCCCCTCCAAGCCTTAATAAAGCACCTCGAACCCCAATGCAAAGCTGCCACGTGTACCCTTCTCACAGGGTGCTAGAAAATGACACGCCAACTTTCTCTGATAAGGAGCTGGGAACACGCCAACTCTCTTTGATATGGAGTTGTCCTTCACAGACCACAACGGAGCCAGCGCCATCATGTAATGGCGACCACAGTCCGCAGGAACGGCTCACCACAACAGGCAGAATGGAGGCCATGGGAGGGCCACATAAACAGAAAGATATTCTCTGTCCTGTTTTATGTTTCTTTGGATAAATTAAAAACATAGAAACAAGGATCATTGTTCTTTTTTTTTTTTAAAAAAAGCCATATGTTATAATGCAATAAGTAGCTGCTCCTTCTGGGCTCTCCTAACACGTAACCGCATTATTCTGACCAATGTGATGCGTGGCTTTCAGATTTCTGGAAACAGAACATGCCTCCTGACTCACACCACCTTAGAGGACACCTATTTTAAATCATAGGAGCTTACAGCATTAGTAATCAAGTTGGCCACCTTTTTAAAATAAAATAGCTGATTAGCAATGGCAACAGCTTAATGCCATACTAATGCCCATGTACTGATAATGCTAATGAAAATGGGCAGTGTTTTTCTGGAAAAATAAATGTTATTTTTTTCAAATGTCTTAAGATTGTCTCAAGCCTTAACTACTTGCTTAGGAATCTCTTTCTGTTAAACTAGGAGAAGGGAAAACAGAGTGACCTGTGATGCAAGGACATCCAGCTGGGAGGTCAGGAGAAGGCTGCTCAAACACTGCTTCTGTGTCCAGGTGATGCATCAACCAACCACGGGAAAGAGTGTTTTCAAAAACTATTTAGTGGTATGGAAATCATTCTGATATAATGCTGAATAAAATGAAATGAGAGCCCAAAATACAATATAATCTCAATAATATATACACAAAGAATTTAAAAGGTATGTGTATGTACATCTATACATATTTAAAATTTATATATACACATATATAAATTTACCAAGAAATTAACAGTGATATTTTCTGAGCAGTGCAGATATTTTTTCTCTTATATTATTCTTTTATTTTTTTCCCCCAACATTTTCTATAATGGGCTTTGATTGCCTTTTATAATCAGAGCCAAAAATAAAAATTATCAAATGAAAACTGGAAAATACTACATAGAATTCATAACCCTCTGTTAATGAGAAAGCTAACTTAATAATAACACTGTAATAAGAAAACTAACTTAAAACAGAATATCTCATTTTTAACCATTGTAGATAATTGGAAATCTTTTTACATGGATTTGTTCATGTGCCACTTCCTTACCAGAGAGACTTTAGGCGTTTAATTGGGAATTTACTAGAATTGGGCTCGGCTTTCAGCCACCATCACTTCATTTTGGCTAAACCCTAAATGAAAGAAACTCTGAGGCACATTGTTTGTCTACAGTGGTCCCCCTGGTTCCCAGATCCCTATGCTAGAAGACAATAGGTGGCCATTTCAATTAACAAATTACAGAAAGAATAATGCCCTCATTAAAAGCTTATCAACTATTCAAAAACATACCCTGCCTTTATCCACCCCTGTGTTTGCTCAAAAAGCACTGAGTCAGGAACAGTGCACTTCCAGGAGGACCCAAAGTCCTCAGATCCCAAGGGCCATTGGACCAGCACTACCCAACATACTACCAGGTACCCAGAGGATGAGGGAAAGACACCTCTGTCACAGGCAGGCAGTTGTTCTGTGAGCTATTAAATGCAATAAGCAAAGGGGAAGATTGGCAGTGGGTAATTTAGAAAGAGCTGTTAAATTCCAAAAGAAAAAGAAAATCCCTAGCTTTTATCAAAAGCTGAATAAAGAATAACGAAGAAATTCTCAATCAAGTGGAAACTATTGCCATATATACAGAAAGCCCTTTCTTTAAAACAGACCAAAATATAAACTCTCTATTATTAAAATGTCATCAGAAGAAATCCCAATAGAAATGACCAGAAGTCACTTTTTTGACTACTAGCTGTGATCGATGTTAAACCTCCAGCCCAGTCCAGATAGTAGTCACTAGAACAAGTGATTCATCTATCCATATGTGTACATAGAGAGGGGGATGGAGAGAGAGAGAAAGAGAGAAGATGGACTGAATCACACACAACTGGAGAAAAAACTGACTACACACAGTCACAATTAGACTTCAGCTTGACACGTGTCTGGGCCAAGCAACGACTGCTGTGAGAGCAGTGCATTCTATCCACAAGAGCAAGATCAGGGCAATGAGAAAGGCTGAAGGAGGAAATTCAAAGCAGAGGAAAGCAAGGTTTGTTCCTTGGCTGCAAAGGAAGAAGTGACCCACAGTGTACAGACCCACTGAGAGCCCCAGCAAACGCTAAAGTACAAGCATGACATGACATTTCAACAACAGTAAGAGAGTAAGTCCACTGCTCACAAGCCTTTCCAGTTAATGAAACAGAGGGCTAAATATCTGAACTAATTTTGAAGGAAACTCAAACCTTGGAGTTGACTTATTAGCATAATTCAATGATTGACATGTGAAGAATCAATAATAAAATTTTATGAAATATTATGGATCTTAAGTTTGGGTCTTTGGTACAAGGAGAATGTTGTAGTTTGTTAGTCAGCTCTTTCTTGCTCTGACCAAAACACCTGACACAAACAACTTAGAGGAGGAAAAATTTGCTTTGGCTCAGCATATCAGAGGTCTCAGCCCATGGTCAGATGGCTCCATCACTCTGGGCATGAAGTAGGCAGAAGATTATCATGGCAGAAGGGGGTAGTGGAGGAGAGCTGCTGTGCTCATGGCAGCAAGGAAGCCGGGGATGGGGAAAAGATAGGCCCTTCTAGTGCAAGCCCCCAGTGACCTACTTTCTCCAACTAGGTCCACTTCCCAATAGTCCATTCAGCCATTTGATGGATTAATTCACTGATGAGTTCAGAGACCCCATGATCCAACCATTGCCTGAAAGTTCTACCTCAGTATATGGGGGAAATTCCAGACCAAAACCATAACCAGTAAGCAGAGTAATGATTTCTCAGAAGGCCAACAGTCTGTCCCCAAATCTTGTGACAATATTACCTTATATGGCAAAAGGAGCTTTGCTGATATGACTCAATTAAGGATCTTGAGAGGGGAAGACAATCTTGGGTTACCCAGGTGAGACCAGTGTCATCTCAGGGAGCCTGTAAGAAGGAGGCAGGGGGGTCTGAGGCAGAGAGAACTTTAATTATATAGCACAGATGACTCTGAACATAGAAGATGGGGCCATGAGTCAAGGAATGCAGGTGGCCTCCAGAAGCTGGGAAAGGCAGGAAGGCAGATTTTGTCCTAGAACTCAGAAGGAGCACAGCCCCAGTGATACCTATGTTAGTCCTGTAATACATATATTGGGCTTTCGAGGTCCAAAACTGTAAGAAAGATGATCTGTGTTATTCCAAACCGCCATGTTTGTGAAAATGTGTTACGGCATCCATCATCACTAATGCCAAAGAGCACCCACTGTAGGCTTTCATTTGTTTGACCTAAGGTTTAATAGAAATTGGGGCACAGCAGAATTGGATAGGTGCCCTCCAAAAACCACTCTCCCATCTCCCATAGGAACAGAGAGTACTTTTAGTTAGGCTCTAACTTCCTGGAATGCAGACTTCTTTGCTCTCTACCCATATTGCTCTCCAAGAATGCCGAGCTTCCTCCACCCCTGTGCCCATGTGTCGAAGCTCCAGCCAAGGAGACACAAGGAGAAGCATGGGCACAACCACTGAGATGTGTCCCTACAGGAAACTGCATCCCACTTTGTCCTCTCCACATCTGCTGCTGGAATTGGTAGAGCTTGGAGATGGTATGGGAACAGAGCCCACCCATGAGACAAGAAACACAGCAGAAGAATCCTGGACTCCAACTCAAAGTTAGAAGTCTTTGAAAAAGAAATAAGCTGCTACCTTGTCCAAGTAACTCTCATTTAAGGATTTCTCTTATAGTGGAACACCGTCCTAACCAGTACAGACATAAGTTAGAAATTATAGATGCAGTCCAAATATTATTTTATATTTAAGAATGATACAATTTGACAGGCCAGCCATGCACATGCCCTCCCTCTCTGGCCACTAGATCCATTCCCATTTACCATTCTTCCCCACCCAGGGACATTTCTAATTCAGCTTTTTTTTTAAAAAAAAATTCTAATTTGTTATATATGACAGCAGAATGCATTTCAATTCATAGCATACATATAGAGCACAATTTTTCATGTCTCTGGTTGAACACAAGTCACACAATTTGTGTTTTCATACATGTACTTAGGGTAATGATGTCCATCGCATTCCACCATCTTTCCTACCCCAGGAGCCCCCTTCCCCTCTCTCCCCTTTGACCTATCTAAAGCTCCTCTACTCCTCCCATGCTCCCCACCCCAACCCCATTATGAATCATCATCCTTATATCAGAGAAGATATTTGGCATTTGGTTTTCTGGGATTGGCTTACTTCACTTAGCATTATATTTTCCAACTCCATCCATTTACCTGCAAATGCTATGATTTTATTCTCTTTTAATGCTGAGTAATATTACATTGTGTAATATACAAAAATTTCTTTATCCATTTTTCTACTGAAGGGCATCTAGATTGGATCCATAATTTAGCTATTGTGCATTGTGCTGCTGTAAACATTGATGTGGCTGTGTCCCTGTAGTATGCTCTTTTTAAGTCCTTTGGGTATAAATCAAGAAGTGAGATAGCTGCATCAAATGGTGGTTCCATTCCAAGTTTTCCAAGGAATTTCCATACTGCTTTCCATATTGGTTGCACCAATTTGCTGTCCCACAAGCAATGTAAGAGTGTGCCTTTTTCCCCACATCCTCACCAACCAACACTTACTATTGTTTGTATTCTAATAGCTACCATTCTGATGGAGTGAGATGAAATCTTGAGTAGTTTAGATTTGCATTTCTCTAATTGCTAGAAATGTTGACCATTTTTTCATATATTTGTTGATTGATTGTATACTATATTCTGAAAAATGTCTATTCAGTTCCTTGACTCATTTATTGATTGGGTTATTTGGTTTTTTGGTGTTAATATTTTTGAGTTATTTATATATCCTAGAGATTAGTGATATGATGTGTGGGTGGTAAAAATTTGCTCCCATTCAGTAGGCTCTCTATTCACCTCACCAATTTGTTTCTTTTGCTGAGAAGAAGCTTTTTTAGTTTGAATCCATCCTATTTATTAATTCTTGATTTTATTTCTTGCTCTATAGGAGTCTTATTAAGGAAGTTTGGACTTAATCTTCATGATGAAGATTAGGGACTACTTTTTCTTCTATTGGGAATAGGGTCTATGGTTTAATTCCTAGGTCCTTAATCTACTTTGAGTTGAGTTTTGTGCATGGTGAGATATAGGGGCTTAATTTCATTTTGTTGCATATGGATTTCCAGTTTTCCCAGCACTTTTTGTTGAAGAGTCTATCCTTTCTCCAATATATGTTTTGGGCACTTTTATCTAATATGAGATAACTGTATTTATGTGGGTTTGCCTGTGTGTCCTCTATTCTGTACTATTGGTCTACAAGTCTATTTTGGTGCCAATACCATGCCATTTTGCTCTGCACTTCATGATTTGGAACATGCAAAGTATACCGTTGTTCTTGATTTTTCATTGTGATTGGTTTTACAGGGTAACTTTATTAAGTAGATTTAGATTATCTTAAGGGAAACTCAAATTATTTGGGATGAAAATAATAAACAATAACGCCATTCACAAATGTGATTACAATAATGAGTATAGAAGTCACTCTTGAAGTTTCATCATCCCCAAAGACATTAAGATGACCCAACACAGTTTACAGAGAACACTATTGCTGGAAAAACGGTTGTAGAGATTTCTTAACTCCCAGCTCTTTATCATAAAGCAAATAACAATTTTTTATTCTAATGAATCATGAATCTCAAAATATACCTTTAAATTAAAGAGCTATTTCACAGGGGAAAAAAAGACACTACCACATCCAACATAGCACACCAACTCTCACATGTTAATTTAATTTGGGGAATGTTCTGAAACTTAAATACTGAAGAAAACTAGTTTAAAAAGGAAAATCACCACCCATTTAAAGAGGCTGACTGTGTGCGAAGTGCTTTCTTGGCACTTCTCAGTGAAACTCCTGAGTGGCTAAGTCCTATTTCTATCCCTGTTGAGTGAATGAGAAAGCCAAGGATTGGTGCAGCTGGCAGCTGAGTCAGGGAGGGAAGATCCTCCATAAATTAAGTTCCCTTTACCAGGTCCTGCAGGAAGTTAGCAGGAGAGAGGACAGTCCATGCAGAATCCCTCCCCCTCCATGCAGAATTTTATAGCCCTGTTGCCACCCAGTGACAAAATCCCTTCCATGGCAAGCAGTTTCCCTAGGAGATGAACCTGAAAGGAAAGACAAAAATTGTAAAGCAGCCATCTCCTTCCTGTCCCTTGGCAAACCTCGGTTCAGGCTGAAGCTTCCAGGGCTCTGTTTTTGATCTGCCAAATTGAAGGTCTCTGTGATCCTTGAACCAGGACTATTAATCTCTTTATAATCAGTGCTTCCCACAGAGCCTCTATCTCAATTAATGAGAACCCTTCAAAAAGGAGTAGATAAAGACGATTGGTTTCTGTAATTTTGCAGTGTTTTAAAACACTGGAAGCTTTACACAATTGAGGTGGAAGGAAAAATGAAAGCAACTAGTCGTCGGATAAAAATCATGGCAGAGTTGTATGTAGTCAGAAAAAGAGAGAAATGAGACAAAGAAGAATTTTTGTTTTATTTTGTTTGTTTGTTTGTTTGGGTTTTAAATACAGCCTCCAGTCAAAGGCTTGGCTTAAGCCTGGGGGGAAAAACATGATTGCACGCTCATTTTGAATATGCAAAGGATAGAATTCAAATAATGATTGAATTTAAACATATTCAGATTATACAAAATGGGCATGATGAGCCCTACTTTGCCTATGGTGAAATTCAAATAAAACAGTGTAGGAAAAAAGCATTTTTTCATCTGTAAGGAACCATTTAGCACTAAGGGATTATTATCATATGGTTATCAATTTCTCCCCCAGCTGCCAGAACAAGTTTGACTGCATTTTAATGAAATGTTGTGCATCATGAGTCTGTGTATTCCTGCAGTACAGAAAATAGCCAATGGCATGACTTATTCTCCATCAGTCAGCTCTTGTTTCATGTCCCCAACTCTTCTTGCTTGGGATATTCTTAGCTCTAGATATTGTCTCCCAAGATCCTAGTCACAATTCTAGTTGTCTGAGAAGAATCAAATAAACACATGGGTTTGGAGGAACATCATATCTGGATGTTTTTCTGCCCTTTTGCATGTGCACAAACTAGAGAAGGCTGAATAACATTCTAGCACCTAATGGAGGCATCCCTATTAGTCCATGAGCACCAGGCTGAACTTACCTGGGTAGCCTGGGACGTAGTAAATGCTCAAGAATTATTGGTGCAATAAATGGCGAAATGCATAGTTTGAAAAACTTACATAATCTTCACCCTTCATTGAAGGCAACATTTAAAAGGAGGTAGCTTGGCTCCTGGTTAAGAAAATGGCTTAACCAGTTTGAATATCAGCAAAAAAATTAGGCTTAAATTTCCATGGTCTCACCCACCAGCTGTGTGGCCTAGGAAAGACATAGTATCTTTTTCTCTTTCTTCTCCTTCTCTTTCCTTCTTGTATCCTGTTCTCCCATTCCTTTCCCTCTTCTCTCTCTTGCTACCTCTCCCTTCCTTCCTCTCCTCTGCCCCTTCATACTTAAAAGTCGAATTTGTCATATTCCTCACCTGATGGCCTAGTATTATCACATTTCCTCCTAAGCCTCCTCTTTTGATTGTTATCTGTCATTCCTCATCATTTGTCTCTATATTTCTCTTCTAATTCACCCACATGGACTATAGATAGTCATTCAAACATTTAATCTTTTTGTTTACAAAACTAGCATTTTTTAGTATTTTACTTGATGTGACATTTGCATGCAATCATAATAAAGGTGAGTAAATGTTATTTCTGTTGAAATCAGCCTGTGTTTCTTCAACAACAAGGACTTAAGATCCATCATGTTCTTTTCTTACCCTCACATTTCACCTTTCCTCTCTCTCAGTGATGAACACACAGAGTGATTCTCAACTTCCTGAAGTGAAAATTATGACCCATGTCCCACGTGGACCCATCTGAGAATTTCTCAGGATTAGGCTCAAGAAGCCACACCATTGGTGCAAGTGTGACACTCCATTGGTGAGTGGTGGAAGGTGGTGCCTCTGAATCTCTAACTAACTCTGTTTTTAATCTATTGAAAGAGGATACGACATCTGCTATGGTTGAATATATCCCCCAGAATTTTTGTGTTGGAAACTTAACTTCCAATGCAGGTGTTGGGAGGAGAGGCCTAGGGGCATTGCTCTGCCAGGAGGATCCCACTCTGGGTAGATTAAGTAGGTTAAATACATTTTTCAACTTAGCAAGATTTTCAGATTTATGAGGGGCTTGTTGGAACATGATAGCCTCATAACCTGAGGGGTATCTGTATGGAAAGGGCTTGGGTCCAGTGTTCCCAATATAGCTCTTGTCCTTCTTCCCATGATACGCAGCAGGAGTGATCTGACCTGGGTGGTCTTGAGCATCATGATTGGAGTGTGATGCCGCTTGTTAAAAGAGCCTATGGGACCCTACCCCAGGGTTTTGGTCAGCTTTCCATCACTGTGACAAATATCTAAGACAAACAATTTAGAGAAGGGAAGGTTTATTTTGATTGACAGTTTCAGAGTTTTCAGCCAGTGGTTTGAGTGAGGCAGAGCTTCATGGTGGAAGGGTGTGGCAGAGGAAAGCTGCTCAACTTATGGCAGCTGGGAGGGAAAGGAAGGGACCAGGAACAAGAAATAGCCTTCCTAAACAAACCCTCAGGGACCTACTTCTTCCTCTAAGCATGTCCTACCTACCCATTAGTTTCTACCACCTCCCAGTAGTCTGTTCAGTTACCACTGGATTAATCCACTGATGGGGTCAGAGCCCTCATGAGCCAATCGGTTCCCAAAGCTCCAGCTCTGCACATTGCTGCACTAGAGACTAGCCTTTGGGGGACATTCTAAATCCAAACCTTAACAAGATCTGTCCCTTTTCTATTGTGACAACTCTCCTCAGTGCTCTCCTTCCATGTGCCAGGCACCTCATCAGCCCGGGACCACAGACTTGCCCAATGCTCTGGCCCTGGGCTTCAGAGCTCACTGTCTTCAGGCTGCAGTTCCTGCAGGTTCCCTGGGAAGCCTCCAGCAGTGCTGGCTCCTCCAGCTTGTTCTAATGAATCACAAAATTAAATTTAGTCTCAGAGCTCCTGCCACTGTGATTTCCCGAACACGAGAGAGAAAAGCCAGTAACTATGTGTGTGTTTAATTTGCTGAATAAGTCATTTTGGAGCCATGAACTCCCAGCATCTAGCTGTGGTGGAAGGCACACATTGGGTGTATTCCCAAGCCTGGAAGCTTTCAGTGAAGATCTTATGTGTGTGTGTGTGTGTGTGTGTGTGTGTGTGTTTCCCATGACCCACATTTTAAAAAGTCATTTAAACCAGTTAAAAAACAGAAGTATTAAACAATGCAGAGCTCGCCTCCGCCCACCTGTCCCGTCCTCTTGAGCTCCAACAGTTGGAGGTGCCGCCTGCTGTAGTTTGCCTGCACACAGCATTGTAGAAACCACTCCAGCCTGCATGAGGGAGATCTGTATTATGAAAATGCTCCAGAGTCTGGCACAGAGGCTTTCTAGATGTGCCAGCAATTTGTCTTTTGTTCTTTTTTGCAAAACCCTTATGGGATTGTGCATCCTCCAACATTCTAATAAAGGGATTTCTCCTTTTTTCTTTTTTCAAACGAAAACAGAAAGACTGGTATATGAGACCAGCCTTTCTACTTAACAGATAAATATCAGGAAGACATCTCAGTGACACTTTGTCATATAAATACTTCAAATCACAAGGACCTGAGGGGATATCCAGACTGCTCTAGATGTAGGTTTATTGTGCAGATGGGAACTGATTGATGTAGGGGGAAAATACCCCTCTCCAAAGTTGATGTTTTTTAATGGGCTTGCAGAGATAAATCCGCCCTAAACATATTCTACTTAGTATATGTAGACTCGTCCATCTCCGGGAAATAGAGATTCATTCTCCACCCTGCCTTTACTTGAGGTGGGCCACACTTAGTGACTTGCTTCAGAGAGTGGGATATGGAAAGAGAAGGAAATAACCTACTGTGAAGGAGCCTAGCAGACGCTACCTTCTTCAAGGGCTGAGGGCTCATGCATGGCACGTCATGTGGATGTGACATAACACCTGGTATGGCGTGCTATGGTGAGAACCTCAAACCACCTGCACAGCCTTCTTCCCCAACACTGATCACTCCACTAATCATGAGCAGAATATCAGACAGACCCCAACTACAATGTTCTCTAGATACAGAGCTCTACAGGATACGGAGCCAATCCCCCTCAAGACTCTCACTGTCATGAAACACAGAGACTGGGAAACTGCCACACAATAGAAGGGACAGAGGAGAGCAGGCTGGTGCCCTGTATTGGATCCTGGAACAGACAGATGATATTAATAGTAATAATTTTTTAAAGGGGAAAAATCTAAATCAAGACTGGAGTTTAAAACTTGGGTTTAAAAAAATGGATTTAAAAATGGTAAATTGTGCCTTTTCTATTGACTAAACCTTCAGAACCTCCAGGAGCTGGGAGGCATGATTCACACTGCCAACAAGTTTAAACTCTGCACACTTTATTTTTACACCAAAACCTGCAATAAAAATATCTTAACACCATCGCAATAAACATTGCAATTGTAAGGCAGAAAACGGGGGCTGATGATCTCCTTTGTCGGGATCTGACTGCCTGCCAGAAACAGTCCAGAAAGATAAAGTCACTTTCCAATTATTGAAAATGAAAAGAAGAAATGGAAACCTGAACTTTAATTTTTAAAAAAAGCCCTATGTATGTAAGCCCAGATGGGAAGAAGTGGACCAGGTAATGAGGGATACATGGGAAAAATTAAATCCCAACCTGATGAGGGAGAAAGTCATGGAAACAGTGAGAGAGGCAGAGGCAGCCAGAGCCCAATCTCCTATGACACAGTGGGCCACTAGCAGACTCTCTGCTCAGCATTTTCTACTGAGTGTTGAAATTAGTGTTATCCAAAGCAAAAACCAGAGTCTGGCACAGATTGAGGATTTCATTAACCTATTTCACAGATATAATAACTGATGCTCAATGAGATCAAATAACTTGCTTGAGGTCTTAAACTTGAGATCCAAACCTTGATCATACTCCAAAAAGATATATATTCTATTTACTAAATAAAATTCCCCAAATGTCAATCATTATTTTATCAGAATATCTCTGTGGCACCTAAATTACCACTTCCTTTAGACTTATCTGAGTAACACACTTTTTAATTCAAACATGTAAGTGTGAATGTATGTGGTGTGTGTGTGTGTGTGTGTGTGTGTGTGTGTGTGTGTACTCAGACACATGCTATCAAAACAAAAAAGGCAAGCATTTCAATGCACAAATCCTGACAACCAATGAAGTTGGGTTTTGCTATACTAGACATGCAGAGAAGGTAAAGGTCAAAGGAGGTGATGTGTGGGTTGGGAAGATGAGATGCTGGGCACATCAAGTAATGGGGAGGTCAGTCTAGAGGAGAAATGTGAGATGTGGGCAGCATGCCTTTTGACCGTAGCCTGATTTCTGTGATTCAGTGAGGTTGCTCATCATTGATGAAGCAAGGGTTATGTAATTAGAAACACTCCAAGGTCCATTGTAATCTATTACTGTCCTAACAGCCATGAAAGGAAGAGATGCCATAATCCCTCACCCAACGGACTGACTCCCAGTTTTGCTCCACTGGGAATGTTACTCTCAATGTACTCACTCAAATTTCCCAAGGTGCTGAGAGCCATAGCCCAGTCCAAATGATGCATGGCATTTTTGCCAGAACGCCAGCAAGCCATTGAGATGATAATGGTTATGTTAAGCTGTGTATATTAGACCCCCGCTGTCTATCTCCACCTGCTACTTTGGAGTTCTCCTGAGGATTCCTGGAGAGTTCCCATTGGTTGGGGAAGTGCCAGAGGAGGGATTTCCGGTTGGTGGTTCCTGGAGGAGCCCAGGGAGCGTGTGTGGAGTGTGCTGGTGGAGTTCAGAAATAAAGTTTGTTCCTGCTTCATTGGCTTGTGATTTGTGCCCAGCCAGTCTGCAGCACCAAGGGTCTGCTTGTGTGTGTTAAAAAATCAACACAGTAACCCACATGGCTCTCTTTCTAAGGCTGCCCATGTTCAGGACCTTGCTCACAAAAGTCACTAATCCTGGGCTGACTGGTGGTCAGCCGCATTCTTCTGTGGCTACCAAGGTCATATTCCCCAGGCCTTCATGGGCAATTTCCTCTTCATGGTACACCTTGCCTTTCACCTTCAGCCTTGGCCTTCAGCCAGCTAACCCCACTTGCCAGTCCTGGGTCTCAGCTTATACGGCACTCCCTGCAGAACCTGATCTTGACCCCTTCATCATGGTTAGCTGCTCCTCTCTCCATACCCCGTCTTCTCCTTACAGAAGCACCGAGTCAACGTTGACCTGTTGGCATGTTGTCCTTCCTGCTACCTAGAGCTCTCTAGGGCAGAGGCTGCACTTGGTTCCCCACTGTGTCAAGACTGGGAACAGAGCGCAGTACACAGCAGATGCCACTGACTCCGTACCAGTTAAATACAGGAACAACTAGGACCTCACAGTTGTCCAAATACTAGTGACACCAGTTAAGAATAAGATCAGTAGATGAGTGTGATATGTCCACACAATGGAAAACGATTCTGCCTTAAAAAAGGAAAGAAATTCTGTTGTTTTTTACAACATAGATGAAGCTAGAGGATATTATGTTAAAAGAAATAAGCCAGGCACAGAAAAATAAATACCCCTGTTGTCATGTATATGTAGAATGGCAGTTCTTAGCCACTGCAGTGGAAGGGAGGTTGGCTATATTGGTCAAAAGGTATAAAATTTCAATTTTATAATGTATTTATATTTCAAAAACAGTACACATATGATAAATACATATGATTTATATTTAAATAAATTTTAAAAATCCGTACTTCTCTTATTTTGCTCCAGAGAGTGAGAAATTTGCAAATAATAATAATGATGAAAATAAAATCAGGACAAGATTATCAGTGACTATACACGCCACACAAATGGAAGAAACATCCTTAGTCAGTTTCCATCACTATAAAAGTACTTGAAATAATCAGTTTATGAAGAGAAGAGGTTTGTTTTGGGCCTCAGTTTTGGAGTTTTCAGTTCATGATCTCTTGGTCCCCTGGCTTTGAGCCTGTGGAATGGCTTTACACCAAGGAGAGAGTACAGGATAAAGCTAAATTGCCTACCTCATGTTCAGGAAGCAAGAGAGAAAGAGGAAGAGACTGGGGTCCCACAATCCCCTTCCAGGATATCCCCCCATTGACCAAAAGACCTCACACTTCTACCCACCACCTCTTCCTAGCACCATTCTGGGATCAACCAATCCTTTAACACACAGGCCTTTGGAGGATATTTAAGATCCATGCTGTAGCCCAAGCTCTACAGTGATCTCCTCACAGCCTAAATCACATAGAATTGCTTATATGCACTCAAAATATAATGACTTAGAATATGTTTCCCATCAGGAGGAATGTCTGAACAAGGATATTATCTTATCCCAGTGGATGTTTAATCAAAATGTATTCTCTTATTAACTGTGATTTGACTCTGCACTGAATGCTGTGGCCCATGTGGACAAAGACATGGACACATCTAGTTGGGTAGACAGAGCTGGCACACCCAGGGCAGAGTGGTCAGGGATTTAAGGTCACACATGTTAAAATGATTTGGTGCTGAATTGCCTGATGCACAGGGGGCATAGCGTGAGCAGCCCTAACTGCTTTAGTTCTTTTCCTTCATAAGGGAGCTGAAGGTCAATGGCAAGGTCCTTTTAAAGGACTGGCATATAGGAGTGAATTACAGGGGCTACTGCCTGGTGCAATTTGAGGTCTGCAACCCAGTACAGCTCTTCCATTCGGTTTGTGTTTCTGCACACAGTAACTGTGAGGATGGGATAAGATGTTCCAGATCCAGGAAAGCTCTTTCATAATGTGCAATGGCACATAGTTCACTGTAGGGCTGAATTAACTTTAATAGCTTTAAAGTGACTTTTATATTTACAGAGTAGTAAGATCGTGAAGAAGTTATTAAGATTTCTTAGTTTCACTGCACTCAGCTCTGTGGGGGAAATTGTGTGTTGCAGAGCAAGGGCTAGCTAATTAAACTTGGTTCCTACCTCGGAATAAAGTTTTATTGGAACACAGCCATGCCCATTCCCTTACTGGGTGTCTACGGCTTCTTTCATGCTGCAACTGCAAATCTCAGGAATGCAACAGACATTTGCCCACAAAACCGAGACTAGTTACTATCTGGTCTTTTGCAGAAAAGATTTGCCAACACTTGCCCCAGAGAGCAAGTGTTGCCCCTCTAAAATTCAGAAATTCATATAATTTCATATTGGATCCCTTATGAATATCAAGAATCTATGTTACCTTGGAGGTTCACAAAAAGAAGGGCTTCATAAAGATGGAACTAGAAGGGAGATGAGGAAAGATGCATGCAGAACCTGTTAAATTGCTGTTTAAATATTTGTATGCATTAAAAGACAAAATGCAAATCACTTTTTACATTTTCATGCATTTAAAAAGGAACAAATTAGTTGCAGGTGTAAGAAAATAAATAGATCAATGATGAGGCAGAAATAACTTTTTACCTCTTTGTCTTTCTGCATTTTGTAGGTTGTTAGTCTATACTTCAGTCCCCAGATCTTGAACTAAACTACTTGGACACTGAGTCTGGATATGTCAAAATCTTTTTACCAGTGTAACCACATGTTGTGTACATCAAGTAGGCATTTGATAATTATTCACAAAGTAAAAAATAAAGACAACAATTAATTTTCAGACAAGTAGATCATCGTAAACCTCATCTTCTCTAGCTGAAAGAAGTTTGCAGTGCAGTCTGACAGGGTCCAGGGTGAGATGAGGATTAGACAGAAGGGAGCATAATTCGAATTTTTAAATAATTAGAGAAGTACACTCTCTACCAGGAAGACTTTTCTTTGTATATTAAAATCAAGAATATCTAAACAAATTCAATGCTGCAGATGAAGAGAACGTGTAGAGAAAACACATAGAAATAATTCTCAAATATTCTCTAGAATTTTATTGCTGAATCCATTTGTAGTAAGGTTTCATTTCCAAATTTTGCATTATTTGCACAGAATCCTATAGAACACAAATAAATAGAACAATAAATGTACAACTATAAAATCTGTGTAATGGAGGCAGGAAATTAGCATAAATGCCAGAACTCAACCATATCAATAGAAGGATCCAGAGCTCACCGAATGACTGTATTTCTATTCTGGCTCAAGGGAATGGATTGGCATGAATTGTGAATACAAAGTCAGATTAGGAAACATTCAGAAGCAGCTGGTTAAAAAGAAAGAAATCAGAAGCAACAGCTGCACTAGGATAATATCTTAGCTCAGTGAGTCTCAAATCCTACCTTCACAATGGAGTACTGGGAGCTTTAAAGCATTCCTAATTCCCTGGTTTCATGCCTGGACATTCAGATCTATGTGGCTGAGGATGGAGACTGCATTCATATTTCACAGTCAGGTTTGGGATTTACTAGTCCACCCACTTCATCTGGCATGAAAAACTGGACATTAATGGTCTCACAAAGCAATAAACCTGAAGTTTCCCACACATATAATGTCTTGACATTTTTGCTGTGTTTCACTTACGTTATAAATGATTAAAATATTATTCATTCAATCAATTCATTTTCTAAAATCTAAGACTTTAGCCTGGTTTGAAGCAATAGCATCTGGAAAAAAATCACAAGTATGATGTGCTGGTTGTCTTCTTTCTAATACCTATTAAAAAATGCACTGTTAACATAAGTGTGATACCCACACCCAAGATGGTTTTAGGTGATAAATGCAATTTAGAAAACTTAAGCAATCTAATTCCTAAAACGATCTGTGTATAGATACTATCGAGCTGAAGAATTAAACCACCCTTTCAACAGGAACTTGAAGTGCCTGCCATACAGCCCCATAAAAATGACAATACACATCTAGCTCAAACGCCTTGCTATTCTCTACTGCATGTGTGTCATTGTGCTTGCAAAATTATATCACACTTGATTTGATGAGTAAAATAATAGGTTGTAGTGATATTTGAGAAGCTTATCTAGTGACTGATCCAGAATCTTCGGGAAGCTTTTAAAACTTTATCTTTCAGGAAGACAAAGGTGCTATGATATCATTATCAACTTGTTACTGAGAGAAAATGCTTGTGAGCAGCTCTACATATAATTAATTTTCTAGATATACCTAAAACAATATTATCTGATATAAGTACATTTGCTTGTTTAATTATGAGTGAGAGTAATCATTTTTTATTAGCTGGGAGGTTTCTCTGAACCTTTAATATGAAAATATAATTTGTGAGATTTAAGGAAAGAGAGTTAGTATATGGAATTTTCCAAGTTTGATTGAGCAGAAGACTCTTCCTACCACAAGATAGAGATTTCTTTGAATTTGTTTTTTCTTGGAAACACCATCCCAATAGATAATTATATGAGTTATCCCTATATTTAGTCCAAGTTATATACTCTACAGGTGTGTTGAATCAGTAAAACATATATATCATTTATTTTATTTTATCCCTGTAGAGCAGAGCTCCCTTTCACAAGTTGGCATTCTGAGAAAATTTACATGGAAATTAACCGGGAGGATTGTACTGGAAATGCTTGTCTATGTGACGTATATGACACTTTGGGAATCAAAGCCTGCTCAGGGAAGGATCTTCCTGACAGATGAAGGAAAAGGTTTCACAAAGATTTTAAGCCCCACTTTTACATACTCATGGAATTCGACTCTTGTGTGAGAAAAGTGAACAGTGAAGAAGTTAATCCAAAGCAATGAATTAGAGCAAAAACAGGAAAGAGGATTTAGAAAATAAGTGTTCAAATATCTTGGAATGATTATTCAAGTTTTTGCAAGCAGTGGTCTTGCCTTCCTTCACTAAGTACTATGCTCATTTTCCAGTGCTCTTAGAAGTTCTCAGTAAACATTAACTTGGTGACTTACATGCCATTTTATCACTATGGCTATACTAAAAGGTAATTTTTTAAAAAATCCTGTAGGGGCTGGAGGTATAGCTCAGTGGTACAATTTATGCTTACTATGTGCAAAGCCCTAGATTTGATCCCCAACACATGCCCAAGAGAAATTCCCCTATGATTTAGCAATTAGGTACCTCTCCCAATCATTACAGTAAACAGTAATTCAGTAGATTTAAGTGTTTTATTCATCCTCAAGTATTTATATATCTATTTTGCATCTAGCACAACATTAGTTTCTGGGAATTCAATGGTGAGCAGGTAATTGTGCAGCCCCTGCCCTTGAGGCTTTATACAAATACAACTCATTTGCCAACCTTGAACATGCTTTTAATAAAAGATAGTCTGTGGTATGAGAATATGAAATAAGACATTCTTTGGGGGACAAAATAGGAATAACTTCTCTGAGGAGGAAAAAAAGATAGTTTTCTGTCCCTCTGAGTCCTTCCACTTATATCTTAATGTTAAGATTTCATGATTGTTGATTACCTATTCTAAAACACAGAGTGTATTCTTGCCACATAAAACTTTTTTTCTCTTCTAATAAGAATTATGGAACCTAGACGGGTCATGCTTTTGCAGGAACTATAACTAATCTAGGTCAATGCCATCTCTTCCTTGTGTTTTTGTAGTGGCTTTGAAACCGTCCACCAGATAATTTTAAAACTCCATGCTTTTCTTTGGATATTGGCAAAGAAAGGCAAGATGATTTGGGCTGCTTAGTCCCATCCTTAGCCATTGTCCAGAACACAGTGGAAGTTTCAACAAATCACAGGATGATTTCAGCTCCTGTGTCTGGAGCTGGCATCTGATAAGTTTTCTGTCTTCTTCAAATGGTTCAATTTGTCAAAGAATACCACCAACTGTTATTTCAGTTTTAGGTATTTTCAGTTCTATCATAGTATATAAATAAGGTTTTGTTGACTTGGTTCAAAATAGTGTGTTTTTGCTGGAACAGGGCAGGAAAAGATAAGAAAAGGTTTCCAATCAGATGAGAGAAGTAATGAACAAAGAAACCCATGACAAAATAGCTGCAGAATACAAATGCATGTGTTAAATGGCACAGGGGGAAATTGTAAAAGAGAAGTCCTCTGGGCTAGATCTCGATAACACACCATCCTGGGCTTGTTTCTCATTTGCATGAGCATCATTTCATCTCTTTTCTCTGAAAGTAAAATAAAGTCTTAAAACTTGTGTGCTGGGGAAAATATTAAATTATGGAATTTTTCCAAACCAAAAGATGCCACAGTGAAGAAGAAAAAAATAATCCAGTTATGTATATTGCCTCTAAAATAACCATGATTATGAATATGCAAAAGAGAGAGAATATGAGTTAACATGCTGCCTGCAAGGATAAAAGCACTGACTGTCCCTTAATGACAATAATGCCTCAGATTGGTGTGTTTTTCTCTGAATTTACTATTAACTATAAATCATTGAAAGACTTAATATTTCGCTTGGTCTCATTTGTGCCTAATGTTCCAAGGAGACAAGAGACAGAGACAGGATGTTTTTGTAAAGAAAATGATCCAGTGTTTAATGCTTTTCAAATCTCATTCTACTAACAGTATATCTTTCCCTAAATAGCTTCCATGTTTACAACCATCCCATCACCAGGGGTCTTATTGATTAATAGGGCTCTTGTTTACCATGTGTTTAAATTCTCAGGAACTTTTTGTAACAGGGGCAGGTGTTGAGGCCTGTTCAGAGTCTGTCCCTCATAATGGGTATACCCAGCCCAACAGGACAGGATGCTCAAGCAGCCAGGTGGAAGGCAGCCATGAACTTAGTGGACCAGGACAGGGGAAACATTCACCTCAGTGCTCTGGTAAGCACTGAAGCATAAAACTGTCCCTCAATTCTCAAGTATAATATTGTTGTGGGCTCCAATTGGATTTGTAGACAAATTTCTAACTCTCTACTCATCTGTGATCTTTATATAGACTCTAGGTTCTAGATTTTTCTGGACTCTATAGTTTATTTAGGCTCAAGAGAACGTAGTTAGAACATATGGCTGATTTAGTGACTCTCTAATAAAGACACAGATTAGGTTAAGCCCTATAAGCAGCAAAGAACAAACACAAATTAGTTTAGGCTAAAAGGGGTTATCCTAATTCACATATCTGAAAAGTTCTAGATTAGAACTGCCCCACCCATACTTGACAGGGCTCAAATAATGACACTGGGACCTAGACTCTGTCACCTCTTCTCCAATAGCTTCAATGTCAGGCTCCATCTGGTGGCAGACCCAGATGGATGGACTCCTAACTTCAAGACCCACAGCAAATAAAGTTCCTCTCCTAACCTTTTTGAAGACATGCCAGATTTCAGATGCCCAGACCTGAACCCATCTCTCAGATTGGATCACGGAAAGAATGGCTGAGCCCAGGTCACACCATCATCCCTAGACCTGGCAGTGGGACCAATTCCAATCAAACTGGATGAACTTAAAACACTGTTTCTCCCCCCAAAAGAAAAACAGTTTGATCAATAGCTAGAAGAGTGGATGGAGGTTAGGCAACAAATGAAATTAAAAATAAATAAACCAACTAATTACAATTAGAAAATCAAAACGAACACACACACAAATATAACTCTTTGCTACAACCTAAACCAGGAGGGGAGCTTCATCCTCCCTTCCATCATTTTCCATGAAAAACACTTTCCTTTAGCGCCCCCCCCCCTCGCCCTGGGAAGCATCCATACAGCGCTGGTAACATAGCATTCAGCCCTTGTCAACTTCCACATTGTCTCCAACCACACCTTTCCCTTTCCAGTTTAATAGGAAAAGTGGTTCAACAGGGAAATAATTGAAAACAATTACTTTTTTAAAATTCTCATTTGTAGAGTTTAAAAACAATGTTCTCCTATGTCAATTCCACTACACTTTGTCATTGTCCCTTGAGTGTTTTACTCAACTGAAAGAAGGAATGAACCACCATCCAGGCTCTGGTCAGATGCACGTTCAGAGTTTCAAATGTTCTGTAGAAGGATGCTGATCCAAACTCAGCAACACCAGAGCTGCAGTACAGAAGGGGTTGGCCTGTGGGCGTCACCACGGTTCAAATGTGCTCTAATTGACATTCTGGTCATTCCCAAGATGTCTCAGAGATGGAAAAGTTAGATTCTCATCATTTAAATGAATAACCAAAATGACTAAATGTAATAAATTTTACCCAGAGAACAAAAACTTGGGACATTTTCGGAAGTTTGGTTAAAGATAAGTATGGGGGGAAAAATAACTAAAAGACTGGGGAAGAGCTAACTGCTTAGGTAAAGCACTTGCCTACATACACAGGGCCCTGAGTTCACCCTGAAAATGAAAAGGGAAGAGGAGAAGAAGAAGAAGGAGTGGAGGCAGAGGAGAAAGTAGAGGGGAAGAAGAAAGGGAGGAAGGAGAAGGAGAAAAAAAGAGGAGAAGAAAAAACAATATCTGGAAAATAGAGGACCAGAATGAAAGAGGGAAGTTCCAAGCAACCCTTTGTAACTTATAAGTTTTGACCTAATAACCATTTTAATGGTTGTTTCTTGAAAGCTGAGAAAGTTGTAGAACCTTGCAACTTGTCTTCTAGTTCTAGCCACACTCAGCCACCTGGGATTCACTACTTAGACTATCTTAATGACCAGCCTCTATGTGACAGTCACAGCACTTGTCAGCTGGGGAGATGGCAGGCCTCTTGCTCACAGTCCAGCAATAAGCGCCTCTCTCTGAAATACTCTCTCCTCAGGTTCTGGTGGTTTCCAGGATGTTGTGGGTAACCGAGGCCCTGAGCGTGGGTGGGAAGGAAGAAAGGGAATAGGGAGAGGGAGGGGGAGGGCAGGCTGTCCATTATCCATGAGGCAGGCCTGCTTCCTAAAGTACAACCTCTGGACAACACAAAATTTTCTAAATTCATCTACTTCCTGTTAATGGTAAGAGAATGGAACACCAGACATAATGTTTGTTAACTATGTGGAGAGAGAACTCTAATAAACTAATTCTGTGATTATCAATTGTTGAAGATCTATGGAAGACATTTAAATGCACATATGTTCAAAAACCACAAATCTATCTCAAAATATCTTTTATGAGTGGGAAAAAATACTTATACCTACCTTATACAAGAGAAATTATTAGAATTTTTTAATAATAGTGAAAAATTGAAAACAACAAGTCCTTCATAAAGAAATAGCTAAGTAAAATATTTTAGATTCACATAATGGGATATTGTGAAACAATTAAATAAATAGATTAGGAAGCCAGACACAGTGGTGGGCACCTGCAATCTCAGCTCCTCAGGAAGTTGAGGCAGGAAGACTCAAAAAAGTTCAAGGCCAGCCTGGGTAAATAAGCAAGACCCTGTCTCAAAATAAAAGGGGCTGGGTTTGTAGTTCAGTGGTAGCATGCTTCTGGTTCAATCTACATTAGTGAAGAAAGAAA
This sequence comes from Ictidomys tridecemlineatus, assembly GCF_052094955.1. NCBI lineage: Eukaryota > Metazoa > Chordata > Mammalia > Rodentia > Sciuridae > Ictidomys > Ictidomys tridecemlineatus. The sequence continues at coordinate 225,731 of NW_027524086.1, forward strand.
GAAAGAAAGAAAGAAAGAAAGAAAGAAAGAAAGAAAGAAAGAAAGAAAGAAAGAAAGGAAGGGAGAGGGGGGGAGGAAGGAAGGAAGATAAATGAATAAATTAAATCTATACCCTCAATATTAATAAATAAAGAAAATAAAATTTTATAGTATTGAGCCCCTTATGTGCATTAAAATACATAACTTTACCTATACATATACATACAAATAAAACACACATGTATATGAGAAAACAATTTTAAAGAATGAAGAAAAGAGATGATTGAGTTTGGTGTCAAAAGAAACTTCAAGTTTACCTGAAATACTTTATTTCTAGAAAAAGGTGAGAGAATATGTAGTAAATTCATAACAACAGTCAATTCTGAATAAGACGTTCTATTTATTTCTTAACTTTTGTGTAATTTTAAAATTACCTCCCCAAGTAAAATTAATAATTATAATAATAATAAGGAAAAAATAAAAAAATAAGTAAGCAAATAAACTTTTCACCCTGGGGCAGTCATACCCAGGTTCCAAAAGTCTGAGCTCAAAATATATCCTGCTCCTTCCTGAGCAAATCCAGATCTGACCAAGTCATTATGGCTTCTAGTTAGTGTACAAATTATGAATATTAGAGATTAGGGCATTTTAGAAGATATAGTAAGTTGAAGATTCTCTTTTAGCTTTATTTATTCCCTCTACCAGAATTGCAAGAGAGAAGCATGTGTCTTAGCATCTTCTAATTAAAAGGAAAATGTACCCAGCACTGTGTGCCCCGGGCCCATCACTGCCTGCCCATCACTCACCCTCCTTCTCTGCTCTTAGGCTGTAGATCTGAGTGATACCAGCAGGCCCAGCTCTGCCCCTCAATACCACTTCAGAAAACAGCCACCAAGCCTGTCAAGGGACAGCAATTATAGGCCGGAGACATTTTCTTCCAGCACTTTATTGTATTAACTTTTTTGTTTGTTTCCTTTAAATTACAGGGTGACCTGCTTTCTTTTGGAAGTCATAACCAGTGACCATGAGAACAATACTTTTCATTAAAAATACCAAAATAGCCAAGATGTTCTCAAAGATTCCAGCTCTAAAAAATTGTACGAGCAAATGCAAAATCCAGCTACTAAAATTAGAGTCACAGATAGAGGACATTTTTTAAAAAGATAAGCTTTTGCCTTGAAATGCGATATTTCTGCCCATTGATCTGCAGGTATTTATAGAACTGTGACCTGCCATTGTATCATTAGATATATTTGAAGGTGGGTGCACAGTGCGTGAATTTGGTAAAGTCCCATGTGATATAAAACTTCACCTTATATTTTACCTGCTGGGCCAACAGTATTGAGTTCATGATCAAACTCACTTCTTGGTAAATGGCTCATATAATAAAAGTTCTCTGCCTAAAGGTCTCTGTGGACCAAAAATAAAATGCATTGCAGCAATAAATAAATATGCATCAGGTTAACAAGCCCTAAGTGTTGCTCTTGTCTGGCACTGGAAGCTAACAGTCTGTACTTCATGATAACAGAAAAGTTGGGGGAGTTGTTTTGAAAATATGCAAACTAAGCATGATGACCCACGGTGCAGCTTTTAATTCTAATATTTTACATAAATTATAAAGCATTTTTGGGAAATTGTCTAAATGGATGAAGTGAATATTTTCAAGCATTTGAAATAAAGCTGGGAAAACATCAAAGGTTCATCAACATGAACTCTTGTTTATGACAAGCAGATGCACGGGCAGTTCCTGATGCCTCCTAGGATCCCCAGATCCGAGGGACCATCTACTCAAAGCCATGTGTTGTTTTCCAGTCTTTGCACAAATGTCTCTATTGGTGAGTATCCCCTTGCCTCCAGAAAGCAACCTAACTTTCAGGTAACTATGAAGGAGGGGGAGATGCTTCTCTGCTTGGGTTCCAAGCAGCTTCCCCACTCCTTTGTGATCCCAGAGAGAACAGAGCACCAGCACCCCCCTTCTCTGCACGCTACACTCCAGACAGGATATCATGGCCAGTGGACCACCCCAGAGTCTTTGCTAAACCAGGAAAAACATCCCCATTCCCCTTGGCTTGTTATTTTCTTCTTTTTTAGTTTACACCCCTCAAAATTGCAAGGCTGAGGTCTTTTAAACAGTATTTCAGAGAGTCTTCTTAAAAAGAAGCTCCAAATATAAAACCCAATACTCACATAGTGGGTTGATTGGAAATAAAGAAATGACACATTTTTTAAAAAAACAAAAATTAATTTGGGGTTTAAAGACAAACACCTGGGCAAATTATCAGATAGAGATAAGCAGACAATGTAATATTAATATTATAATGATATCTAAATAATAGAATGAGACTACGTGTGCACATGATTATAGAGTACGTGTGTAGACAGAGAAGCCTCTGTTCTGGAAGCTGCTCTTAGTTTTAAAAATGAAAGTTCTGGCAGAAGCTGAAGTATCCTCACTAATCTGAAGAAACTCCAAATGTCCACAATGTCCCTAAAGGGAAAACTGGGTGTAAAGGTTGGAAATAAGTCCTGGAGAGAGTGGTGGAGGGGGTGCCAGGCAGGAGGCATATTTCATAGAGCAAACACATGTAATTCAGCAACTAAACATTGAGCAATGAGCGTGGCTTATAGCTGCACAGTAGTGAGATGTGAAAGCAGCAGCCACCAAAAAATAGATGCCAGGGGTCATTACAAATGAAAGGGCCATGTTCCTTCCAACAGCAACACTCAGCCAACTAGGATTCACTGAGCACCTACTGTTAATCAGCACCATTCTGAGAAACACAAAGAACATCAATGTGGCCAAACTCAAGGAGCAGGAGAGAAATGGAGTTCAAGTGAGTCTAGCTAACCCTGGAGCCAAGAGAAGCGGTGTGTAGCTTCAGCCTGTGCAAGCTAAAGCACAGCCCAGGAGAAGCAGCCGTCCCCTTGCTGAGTAACATGGGAGTCTGGAAATCGTGAGAGCTCCACACAACCGGGCAATAGCAGTCCTCACAGAGGGTGTTCAGAGGATGAGCTAAGCACTTGCAGCCATTGTGTCACTTAATCAACAGGAGCCCTTTGAGGATGATGAGGGTTATCATTACTTCTCCTGATCAGGAGCTGGAGAAGAGTTAGGCATCTCCCTTGTTAATGAATGTATATGGTAGATGATTGCAAAAACAGCCCCAGTTCTCCCTGAAGCCAGGCTCTTCACTCTGCAACTTTGCAGCTCCTCTAGTCCACAGTTCCTTGGGTTTACCTTGGCTGATTAAACACAGCTTGACAATGTCCCAGCTCAGCCTCCAGGGGACTTTCCTGCTTCAGGGGTCTAGAACCCCTGAGATCACCATGGCAGCAAGCCTCCAGACCAGCCTCCTGGAGAACAGAGCATGCTGCAGCAGGAAGTCAGCCCAGACCAGGACATGTTGCCAAATGTGCCCACTGAGCTCAGAAGCTAGGGCCCTAGTGGAGTTCAGCCCGCCCTGCCCAGCCCCACCCAGACCCCAGTCACCACCCAGGCAATCTCAGCAGGGAGTGTGCCTTGTGCTTACCCACTTTGGTTGTTTTGTTGTGAGATTTGCAACCCAAGACTGTCTGACCCCAGATGCCTTGTATTTCCTTACTCTATGTTGTCTTGCCAAATCCTGCAGCACCCTGCACCTCAGAATTCAGAGCATGTTTATTTCTGTTGCCTTTGCAGCAAGTAATTCTTTCCACCAGTCCTCCCAAACAGGAAGTCCATCTTGTTTATGCAAATTGATTTTTCCATTCTGAGGTTGTTTTTCCTCCCTAAATCCTCATTTCCAGCTGCTCTGGGTCAGGGGTAAAGACAGAGCCTTCCAACAAGCCTTTTGGCATTGCAGAGCTGAGAGCCATCTGTTTGGCTGTGGGCTATTCACCATGGACCCGGCAAGAAACACGCTTCTGACCAGCGGTTGATAATTTGATAGCTCATCATTACCCAATAAATATGCTAATCATCACCCCTGAAGTGGGACTAAAACAGTGATTTGGTTGCAAAACATCTAGTACATGTCCAGAAGATACAGAATGGATATGACTCAAGCTTAACTTGATAAAACTGTCATTTTGTTATTTATCCCATTTCATTTGCAGACGCACTGGGATCTACCCGAGGCCATGCCCGGGAAGTAAAAGGCCCTCCCTGCCATCTGATAAATAAGCAGGTGTTCGCTTTCTTTGACACACTATCATTTTACCCCTTTCCCATCTAGCTTTGTCTGGGCGAGTTTTCCTCTTCAGTAGATCTAATAGATTACCTAGAAATCCGAAAGAGCAATGAGAGAAAATCTTGGATGGAGGAAGCAGTTCCTCCTTCCCCAGCACCTGACCCCTGCAATCATTCAATAAGTGCTTCTGCTTGCAACATGCCTGAAAACTAGATTATGGAATCTAAAAAGGCACCTCAATTGGATAAACATTCTTCTTAATTACATAATGATGATGATAGCACCCAATGCAGGAAATAATATAAATGTGTTTAAAATTAATTTCTGTGTTCACTATTTTATCTTTTAATACTAATAAAGAAAATGAGCAAAAGTCATTAAGGCATTTGTTTCTGATCCCATTACCTCTTTCCTTTAATTTAAAGGTTGTTATTATAAATAGATTAGCATAAAATGAGGATCTGAGTCCCGTGTGTCACATCCACCATGACTATTTATGTCATCATCTATATAGACATTGTCTCTTGCAGATGGCCAGTACAACCTGTGAGACTGTACACAGTATTACCAGAATGAAGTGCTGATAACAATGGACCACTTAAAAAATAAGTCAACTGAAAGGGAAAAAAAATCAGCTAATAAGTATTTGAGCACACATTGTGTGCTAAGAATTGAATAAACATAATCTATTTAAGCTTTTAAACAACTCTCTGAAGTAACTGCATGCATCATCTCTGAATTATAGAGAAAATGGGAAACATTAGAGATGTAATCTGTCTTTTCCAATGTCACACAGATAGCAAGAGGCTGTGATTCCGTCTTGGAGTCAGCCTGAAATCCCCTCTGCTTTGGAAATTGGAAAGCCAAGATGAGAAGTCTGCAGGGAGAGGAGAATAAAATGGGTATTTCCAGAAGGAAGCGAGTTGATCGATGGACATAAGAGTTTCGGAGCATTTAAGAGACAGTGCTATCAGAACTGCCTAAAGTGAAGAGACAGGTTCTGCCCAGCCCCAAGTCATCACCAACCAATACTTTCAAACACAGGAAAAATAAAATATTGCTAAGAAAATTTTAAAAAACACATAGACCCCCGTTAAATTATTAGATATAATAGATAAAATTATTCTATGACATTGTTCTAGAAGTTTCTAAACAGTTAGTATCTGTCCTTGTCTCATGGGTAGGCAGGAGTTTGGGATCTTCCATAGTCTCAAGACCACACTTTAGGAAGCACAATTCAAAGTTTTGGTTCTGTGGCCCACTCTTTTTTTTTTTTAAAGAGAGAGTGAGAGAGGAGAGAGAGAGATAGAGAGAATTTTTAATATTTATTTATTTTTTTTCAGTTCTCGGCGGACACAACATCTTTGTTGGTATATGGTGCTGAGGATCGAACCCGGGCCGCATGCATGCCAGGCGAGCGTGCTACCGCTTGAGCCACATCCCCAGCCCCTGTGGCCCACTCTTAAAAAATCAACTCACCTCCCACCAAAGCCAGCTCCAAACCCCACCTTTTCCTCATCAATAACAAATTGCAGCTACTAGAACTTGAGTGCAGCACACAGTCTAGTGACAAGAA
>NW_027524087.1:0-36388 GCF_052094955.1 Ictidomys tridecemlineatus
TTCAAAGAGCTAGCACAAACCGTCTTTGATTTAGAGTTCCAAATACATGTATCCCTATTGGAGAAAACAGAGTGAAACCTAAAAATGAAAACGGTTACTGCAAACGAACGGTTTAACCTAGAAGAACGAAATTTGGTGAGCCAAGTGGTTTGGTGTACTGATCATTACCTGAAAGAATCATCAAGATTGGGTGAAAAAATGTTTGCTGACATTTCAGGCAACTCGTAGTTTTTGGAATTCTGGCAACCCCTTTCCATCAAAGTGATTTTCGCCAGTCTCTGCTTAGGGCTACATCAACAGCAAACAAACCATAGAGATAGAACTTGAAACTGCTCTATTGTGTCAAGTTTCAAAGAGCTAGCACAAACCGTCTTTGATTTAGAGTTCCAAATACATGAATCCGTATAGGAGAAAACAGAGTGAAACCTAAAAATGAAAACGGTTACTGCAAACGAACGGTTTAACCTAGAAGAACGAAATTTGGTGAGCCAAGTGGTTTTGGTGTACTGATCATTACCTGAAAGAATCATCAAGATTGGGTGAAAAAATGTTTGCTGAGATTTCAGGCAACTCGTAGTTTTTGGAATTCTGGCAACCCCTTTCCATCAAAGTGATTTTCGCCAGTCTCTGCTTAGGGCTACATCAACAGCAAACAAACCATAGAGATAGAACTTGAAACTGCTCTATTGTGTCAAGTTTCAAAGAGCTAGCACAAACCGTCTTTGATTTAGAGTTCCAAATACATGTATCTCTATAGGAGAAAACAGAGTGAAAACTAAAAATGAAAACGGTTACTGCAAACGAACGGTTTAACCTAGAAGAACGAAATTTGGAGAGCCAAGTGGTTTTAGTGTACTGATCATTACCTGAAAGAATCATCAAGATTGGGTGAAAAAATGTTTGCTGAGATTTCAGGCAACTCGTAGTTTTGGAAGCTTGGCAACCCCTTTCCATCAAAGTGATTTTCGCCAGTCTCTGTTTAGGGCTACATCAACAGCAAACAAACCATAGAGATAGAACTTGAAACTGCTCTATTTTGTCAAGTTTCAAAGAGCTAGCACAAACCGTCTTTGATTTAGAGTTCCAAATACATGTATCCGTATAGGAGAAAACAGAGTGAAACCTAAAAATAATAACGGTTACTGCAAACGAACGGTTTAACCTAGAAGAACGAAATTTGGTGAGCCAAGTGGTTTTGGTGTACTGATCATTACCTGAAAGAATCATCAAGATTGGGTGCAAAAATGTTTGCTGAGATTTCAGGCAACTCGTAGTTTTTGGAAGCTTGGCAACCCCTTTCCATTAAAGTGATTTTCGCCAGTCTCTGCTTAGGGCTACATCAACAGCAAACAAACCATAGAGATAGAACTTGAAACTGCTCTATTGTGTCAAGTTTCAAAGAGGTAGCACAAACCGTCTTTGATTTAGAGTTCCAAATACATTCATCCCTACAGGAGAAAACAGCGTGAAACCTAAAAATGAAAACGGTTACTGCAAACGAACGGTTTAACCTAGAAGAACGAAATTTGGTGAGCCAAGTGGTTTTGGTGTACTGATCATTACCTGAAAGAATCATCAAGATTGGGTGAAAAAATGTTTGCTGAGATTTCAAGCAACTCGTAGTTTTTGGAAGCTTGGCAACCCCTTTCCATCAAAGTGATTTTCGCCAGTCTCTGCTTAGGGCTACATCAACAGCAAACAAACCATAGAGATAGAACTTGAGACTGCTCTATTGTGTCAAGTTTCAAAGAGCTAGCACAAACCGTCTTTGATTTAGAGTTCCAAATACATGTATCCGTATTGGAAAAAACAGAGTGAAACCTAAAAATGAAAACGGTTACTGCAAACGAACGGTTTAACCTAGAAGAACGAAATTTGGTGAGCCAAGTGGTTTTGGTGTACTGATCATTACCTGAAAGAATCATCAAGATTGGGTGCAAAAATGTTTGCTGAGATTTCAGGCAACTCGTAGTTTTTGGAAGCTTGGCAACCCCTTTCCATTATAGTGATTTTCGCCAGTCTCTGCTTAGGGCTACATCAACAGCAACAAACCATAGAGATAGAACTTGAAACTGCTCTATTGTGTCAAGTTTCAAAGAGCTAGCACAAAACCGTCTTTGATTTAGAGTTCCAAATACATTCATCCCTATAGGAGAAAACAGAGTGAAACCTAAAAATGAAAACGGTTACTGCAAACGAACGGTTTAACCTAGAAGAACGAAATTTGGTGAGCCAAGTGGTTTTGGTGTACTGATCATTAACTGAAAAAATCATCAAGATTGGGTGAAAAAATGTTTGCTGAGATTTCAGGCAACTCGTAGTTTTTGGAATTCTGGCAACCCCTTTCGATCAAAGTGATTATCGCCAGTCTCTGCTTAGGGATACATCAACAGCAAACAAACCATAGAGATAGAACTTGAAACTGCTCTATTGTGTCAAGTTTCAAAGAGCTAGCACAAACCGTCTTTTATTTAGAGTTCCAAATACATGTATCCCTATAGGAGAAAACAGAGTGAAAACTAAAAATGAAAACGGTTACTGCAAACGAACGGTTTAACCTAGAAGAACGAAATTTGGAGAGCCAAGTGGTTTTAGTGTACTGATCATTACCTGAAAGAATCATCAAGATTGGGTGAAAAAATGTTTGCTGAGATATCAGGCAACTCGTAGTTTTTGGAAGCTTGGCAACCCCTTTCCATCAAAGTGATTTTCGCCAGTCTCTGCTTAGGGCTACATCAACAGCAAACAAACCATAGAGATAGAATTTGAAACTGCTCTATTGTGTCAAGTTTCAAAGAGCTAGCACAAACCGTCTTTGATTTAGAGTTCCAAATACATGTATCCCTATTGGAGAAAACAGAGTGAAACCTAAAAATAAAAACGGTTACTGCAAACGAACGGTTTAACCTAGAAGAACGAAATTTGGTGAGCCAAGTGGTTTTGGTGTACTGATCATTACCTGAAAGAATCATCAAGATTGGGTGAAAAAATGTTTGCTGTGATTTCCGGCAACTCGTAGTTTTTGGAAGCTTGGCAACCCCTTTCCATCAAAGTGATTTTCGCCAGTCTCTGCTTAGGGCTACATCAACAGCAAACAAACCATAGAGATAGAACTTGAAACTGCTCTATTGTGTCAAGTTTCAAAGAGGTAGCACAAACCGTCTTTGATTTAGAGTTCCAAATACATTCATCCCTACAGGAGAAAACAGAGTGAAACCTAAAAATGAAAACGGTTACTGCAAACGAACGGTTTAACCTAGAAGAACGAAATTTGGTGAGCCAAGTGGTTTTGGTGTACTGATCATTACCTGAAAGAATCATCAAGATTGGGTGAAAAAATGTTTGCTGAGATTTCAAGAAACTCGTAGTTTTTGGAAGCTTGGCAACCCCTTTCCATCAAAGTGATTTTCTACAGTCTCTGCTTAGGGCTACATCAACAGCAAACAAACCATAGAGATAGAACTTGAAACTGCTCTATTGTGTCAAGTTTCAAAGAGCTAGCACAAACCGTCTTTGATTTAGAGTTCCAAATACATGTATCCCTATTGGAGAAAACAGAGTGAAACCTAAAAATGAAAACGGTTACTGCAAACGAACGGTTTAACCTAGAAGAACGAAATTTGGTGAGCCAAGTGGTTTGGTGTACTGATCATTACCTGAAAGAATCATCAAGATTGGGTGAAAAAATATTTGCTGACATTTCAGGCAACTCGTAGTTTTTGGAATTCTGGCAACCCCTTTCCATCAAAGTGATTTTCGCCAGTCTCTGCTTAGGGCTACATCAACAGCAAACAAACCATAGAGATAGAACTTGAAACTGCTCTATTGTGTCAAGTTTCAAAGAGCTAGCACAAACCGTCTTTGATTTAGAGTTCCAAATACATGAATCCGTATAGGAGAAAACAGAGTGAAACCTAAAAATGAAAACGGTTACTGCAAACGAACGGTTTAACCTAGAAGAACGAAATTTGGTGAGCCAAGTGGTTTTGGTGTACTGATCATTACCTGAAATAATCATCAAGATTGGGTGAAAAAATGTTTGCTGAGATTTCAGGCAACTCGTAGTTTTTGGAATTCTGGCAACCCCTTTCCATCAAAGTGATTTTCGCCAGTCTCTGCTTAGGGCTACATCAACAGCAAACAAACCATAGAGATAGAACTTGAAACTGCTCTATTGTGTCAAGTTTCAAAGAGCTAGCACAAACCGTCTTTGATTTAGAGTTCCAAATACATGTATCTCTATAGGAGAAAACAGAGTGAAAACTAAAAATGAAAACGGTTACTGCAAACGAACGGTTTAACCTAGAAGAACGAAATTTGTAGAGCCAAGTGGTTTTAGTGTACTGATCATTACCTGAAAGAATCATCAAGATTGGGTGAAAAAATGTTTGCTGAGATTTCAGGCAACTCGTAGTTTTTGGAAGCTTGGCAACCCCTTTCCATCAAAGTGATTTTCGCCAGTCTCTGTTTAGGGCTACATCAACAGCAAACAAACCATAGAGATAGAACTTGAAACTGCTCTATTTTGTCAAGTTTCAAAGAGCTAGCACAAACCGTCTTTGATTTAGAGTTCCAAATACATGTATCCGTATAGGAGAAAACAGAGTGAAACCTAAAAATAATAACGGTTACTGCAAACGAACGGTTTAACCTAGAAGAACGAAATTTGGTGAGCCAAGTGGTTTTGGTGTACTGATCATTACCTGAAAGAATCATCAAGATTGGGTGCAAAAATGTTTGCTGAGATTTCAGGCAACTCGTAGTTTTTGGAAGCTTGGCAACCCCTTTCCATTAAAGTGATTTTCGCCAGTCTCTGCTTAGGGCTACATCAACAGCAAACAAACCATAGAGATAGAACTTGAAACTGCTCTATTGTGTCAAGTTTCAAAGAGGTAGCACAAACCGTCTTTGATTTAGAGTTCCAAATACATTCATCCCTACAGGAGAAAACAGCGTGAAACCTAAAAATGAAAACGGTTACTGCAAACGAACGGTTTAACCTAGAAGAACGAAATTTGGTGAGCCAAGTGGTTTTGGTGTACTGATCATTACCTGAAAGAATCATCAAGATTGGGTGAAAAAATGTTTGCTGAGATTTCAAGCAACTCGTAGTTTTTGGAAGCTTGGCAACCCCTTTCCATCAAAGTGATTTTCGCCAGTCTCTGCTTAGGGCTACATCAACAGCAAACAAACCATAGAGATAGAACTTGAGACTGCTCTATTGTGTCAAGTTTCAAAGAGCTAGCACAAACCGTCTTTGATTTAGAGTTCCAAATACATGTATCCGTATTGGAAAAAACAGAGTGAAACCTAAAAATGAAAACGGTTACTGCAAACGAACGGTTTAACCTAGAAGAACGAAATTTGGTGAGCCAAGTGGTTTTGGTGTACTGATCATTACCTGAAAGAATCATCAAGATTGGGTGCAAAAATGTTTGCTGAGATTTCAGGCAACTCGTAGTTTTTGGAAGCTTGGCAACCCCTTTCCATTATAGTGATTTTCGCCAGTCTCTGCTTAGGGCTACATCAACAGCAAACAAACCATAGAGATAGAACTTGAAACTGCTCTATTGTGTCAAGTTTCAAAGAGCTAGCACAAACCGTCTTTGATTTAGAGTTCCAAATACATTCATCCCTATAGGAGAAAACAGAGTGAAACCTAAAAATGAAAACGGTTACTGCAAACGAACGGTTTAACCTAGAAGAACGAAATTTGGTGAGCCAAGTGGTTTTGGTGTACTGATCATTAACTGAAAAAATCATCAAGATTGGGTGAAAAAATGTTTGCTGAGATTTCAGGGAACTCGTAGTTTTTGAAATCTTGGCAACCCCTTTCCATCAAAGTGATTTTCGTCAGTCTCTGCTTAGGGCTACATCAACAGCAAACAAACAATAGAGATAGAACTTGAAACTGCTCTATTGTGTCAAGTTTCAAAGAGCTAGCACAAACCGTCTTTGATTTAGAGTTCCAAATACATGTATCTGTATAGGAGAAAACAGAGTGAAACCTAAAAATCAAAACGGTTACTGCAAACGAACGGTTTAACTTAGAAGAACGAAATTTGGTGAGCCAAGTGGTTTTGGTGTACTGATCATTACCTGAAAGAATCATCAAGATTGGGTGAAAAAATGTTTGTTGAGATTTCAGGAAACTCGTAGTTTTGGGAAGCTTGGCAACTCCTTTCCATCAAAGTGATTTTCGCCATCTCTGCTTAGGGTTACATCAACAGCAAACAAACCATAGAGATAGAACATGAAACTGCTCTATTGTGTAAAGTATCAAAAAGCTAGCACAAACCGTCTTTGATTTAGAGTTCCAAATACATGTATACCTATTGGAGAAAACAGAGTGAAGCCTAAAAATGAAAACGGTTACTGCAAACGAACGGTTTAACCTAGAAGAATGAAATTTGGTGAACCAAGTGGTTTTGGTGTACTGATCATTACCTGAAAGAATCATCAAGATTGGGTGAAAAAATGTTTGCTGAGATTTCAGGGAACTCGTAGTGTTTGAAAGCTTGGCAACCCCTTTCAATCTAAGTGATTTTCGCCAGTCTCTGCTTAGGGCTACATCAACAGCAAACAAACCATAGAGATAGAACTTGAAACTGCTCTATCGTGTCAAGTTTCAAAGAGCTAGCACAAACCGTCTTTGATTTAGAGTTCCAAATACATGTATACCTATGGAGAAAACAGAGTGAAACTTCAAAATGAAAACGGTTACTGAAAACGAACGATTTAACCTAGAAGAATGAAATTTGGTGAACCAAGTGGTTTTGGTGTACTGATCATTACCTGAAAGAATCATCAAGACTGGGTGAAAAAATGTTTGCTGTGATTTCAGGCAACTCGTAGTTTTTGGAAGCTTGGCAACCACTTTCCATCAAAGTGATTTTTGCCAGTCTCTGCTTAGGGCTACATCAACAGCAAACAAACCATAGAGATAGAACTTGAAACTGCTCTATTGTGTCAAGTTTCAAAGAGGTAGCACAAACCGTCTTTGATTTAGAGTTCCAAATACATGTAACCGTATAGGAGAAAACAGAGTGAAACCTAAAAATGAAAACGGTTACTGCAAAGGAACGGTTTAACCTAGAAGAACGAAATTTGGTGAGCCAAGTGGTTTTGGTGTACTGATCATTACCTGAAAGAATCATAAAGATTGGGTGAAAAAATGTTTGCTGAGATTTCAGGCAACTCGTAGTTTTTGGAAGCTTGGCAACCCCTTTCCATCAAAGTGATTTTTGCCAGTCTCTGCTTAGGGCTAGATCAACAACAAACAAACCATAGAGATAGAACTTGAGACTGCTCTATTGTGTCAAGTTTCAAAGAGCTAGCACAAACCGTCTTTGATTTAGAGTTCCAAATACATGTATCCCTATTAGAGAAAACAGAGTGAAACCAAAAATTAAAACGGTTACTGCAAACGAACGGTTTAACCTAGAAGAACGAAATTTGGTGAGCCAAGTGGTTTTGGTGTACTGATCATTACCTGAAAGAATCATCAAGATTGGGTGAAAAAATGTTTGCTGAGATTTCAGGAAACTCGTAGTTTTTGGATGCTTGGCAACCCCTTTCCATCAAAGTGATTTTCGCCAGTCTCTGCTTAGGGCTACATCAACAGCAAACAAACCATGGAGATAGAACTTGAAACTGCTCTATTGTGTCATGTTTCAAAGAGCTACCACAAACTATCGTTGATTTAGAGTTCCAAATACATGTATCCCTATTGGAGAAAACAGAGTGAAACCTAAAAATGAAAACGGTTACTGCAAACGAACGGTTTAACCTAGAAGAACGAAATTTGGTGAGCCAAGTGGTTTTGGTGTACTGATCATTACCTGAAAGAATCATCAAGATTGGGTGAAAAAATGTTTGCTGAGATTTCAGGCAACGTGTAGATTTTAAAAGGTTGGCAACCCCTTTCCATCAATGTGATTTTCGCTAGTCTCTGCTTAGGGCTACATCAACAGCAAACAAACCATAGAGATAGAACTTGAAACTGCTCTATTGTGTCAAGTTTCAAAGAGCTAGCACAAACCGTCTTTGATTTAGAGTTCCAAATACATGTATCCCTATAGGAGAAAACAGAGTGAAACCTAAAAATGAGAACGGTTACAGCAAACGAACGGTTTAACCTAGAAGAACAAAATTTGGTGAGCCAAGTGGTTTTGGTGCACTGATCATTACCTGAAAGAATCATCGAGATTGGGTGAAAAAATGTTTGCTGAGATTTCAGGCAACTCGTAGTTTTTGGAAGCTTGGCAACCCCTTTCCATCAAAGTGATTTTCGCCAGTCTCTGCTTAGGGCTACATCAACAGCAAACAAACCATAGAGATAGAACTTGAAACTGCTCTATCGTGTCAAGTTTCAAAGAGCTAGCACAAACCGTCTTTGATTTAGAGTTCCAAATACATGTATCCGTATAGGAGAAAACAGAGTGAAACCTAAAAATGAAAACGGTCACTGCAAACGAACGGTTTAACCTAGAAGAACGAAATTTGGTGAGCCAAGTGGTTTTGGTGTACTGATCATTACCTGAAAAAACCATCAAGATTGGGTGAAAAAATGTTTGCTGAGATTTCAGGGAACTCGTAGTGTTTGAAATCTTGGCAACCCCTTTCCATCTAAGTGATTTTCGCCAGTCTCTGCTTAGGGCTACATCAACAGCAAACAAACCATAGAGATAGAACTTGAAACTGCTCTATCGTGTCAAGTTTCAAAGAGCTAGCACAAACCGTCTTTGATTTAGAGTTCCAAATACATGTATCCATGAAGGAGAAAACAGAGTGAAACCTAAAAATGAAAACGGTTACTGAAAACGAACGGTTTAACCTAGAAGAACGAAATTTGGTGAGCCAAGTGGTTTTGGTGTACTGATCATTACCTGAAAGAATCATCAAGATTGGGTGAAAAAATGTTTGCTGAGATTTCAGGCAACTCGTAGTTTTTGGAAGCTTGGCAACCCCTTTCCATCAAAGTGATTTTCGCCAGTCTCTGCTTAGGGCTACATCAACAGCAAACAAACCATAGAGATAGAACTTGAAACTGCTCTATTGTGTCAAGTTTCAAAAAGCTAGCACAAACCGTCTTTGATTTCGAGTTCCAAATACATGTATACCTATGGAGAAAACAGAGTGAAACCTAAAAATGAAAACGGTTACTGCAAACGAACGGTTTAACCTAGAAGAATGAAATTTGGTGAACCAAGTGGTTTTGGTGTACTGATCATTACCTGAAAGAATCATCAAGACTGGGTGAAAAAATGTTTGCTGTGATTTCAGGCAACTCGTAGTTTTTGGAAGCTTGGCAACCACTTTCCATCAAAGTGATTTTTGCCAGTCTCTGCTTAGGGCTACATCAACAGCAAACAAACCATAGAGATAGAACTTGAAACTGCTCTATTGTGTCAAGTTTCAAAGAGGTAGCACAAACCGTCTTTGATTTAGAGTTCCAAATACATGTAACCGTATAGGAGAAAACAGAGTGAAACCTAAAAATGAAAACGGTTACTGCAAAGGAACGGTTTAACCTAGAAGAACGAAATTTGGTGAGCCAAGTGGTTTTGGTGTACTGATCATTACCTGAAAGAATCATCAAGATTGGGTGAAAAAATGTTTGCTGAGATTTCAGGCAACTCGTAGTTTTTGGAAGCTTGGCAACCCCTTTCCATCAAAGTGATTTTTGCCAGTCTCTGCTTAGGGCTAGATCAACAACAAACAAACCATAGAGAGAGAACTTGAGACTGCTCTATTGTGTCAAGTTTCAAAGAGCTAGCACAAACCGTCTTTGATTTAGAGTTCCAAATACATGTATCCCTATTAGAGAAAACAGAGTGAAACCTAAAAATGAAAACGGTTACTGCAAACGAACGGTTTAACCTAGAAGAACGAAATTTGGTGAGCCAAGTGGTTTTGGTGTACTGATCATTACCTGAAAGAATCATCAAGATTGGGTGAAAAAATGTTTGCTGAGATTTCAGGCAACTCGTAGTTTTTGGATGCTTGGCAATCCCTTTCCATCAAAGTGATTTTCGACAGTCTCTGCTTAGGGCTACATCAACAGCAAACAAACCATGGAGATAGAACTTGAAACTGCTCTATTGTGTCATGTTTCAAAGAGCTAGCACAAACTATCTTTAATTTAGAGTTTCAAATACATGTATCCCTATTGGAGAAAACAGAGTGAAACCTAAAAATGAAAACGGTTACTGCAAACGAACGGTTTAACCTAGAAGAACGAAATTTGGTGAGCCAAGTGGTTTTGGTGTACTGATCATTACCTGAAAGAATCATCAAGATTGGGTGAAAAAATGTTTGCTGAGATTTCAGGCAACTCGTAGTTTTTGGAAGCTTGGCAACTCCTTTCCATGAAAGTGATTTTCGCCATCTCTGCTTAGGGTTACATCAACAGCAAACAAACCATAGAGATACAACTTGAAACTGCTCTATTGTGTCAAGTTTCAAAGAGCTAGCACAAACCGTCTTTGATTTAGAGTTCCAAATACATGTATCCGTATAGGAGAAAACAGAGTGAAACATAAAAATGAAAACGGTCACTGCAAACGAACGGTTTAAACTAGAAGAACGAAATTTGGTGAGCCAAGTGGTTTTGGTGTACTGATCATTACCTGAAAAAATCATCAAGATTGGGTGAAAAAATGTTTGCTGAGATTTCAGGGAACTCGTAGTGTTTGAAAGCTTGGCAACCCCTTTCCATCTAAGTGCTTTTCGCCAGTCTCTGCTTAGGGCTACATCAACAGCAAACAAACCATAGAGATAGAACTTGAAACTGCTCTATCGTGTCAAGTTTCAAAGAGCTAGCACAAACCGTCTTTCATTTCGAGTTCCAAATACATGTATCCCTATTGGAGAAAACAGAGTGAAACCTAAAAATGAAAACGGTTACTGCAAACGAACGGTTTAACCTAGAAGAACGAAATTTGGTGAGCCAAGTGGTTTTGGTGTACTGATCATTACCTGAAAGAATCATCAAGATTGGGTGAAAAAATGTTTGCTGAGATTTCAGGCAACTCGTAGTTTTTGGAATTCTGGCAACCCCTTTCGATCAAAGTGATTTTCGCCAGTCTCTGCTTAGGGCTACATCAACAGCAAACAAACCATAGAGATAGAACTTGAAACTGCTCTATTGTGTCAAGTTTCAAAGAGCTAGCACAAACCGTCTTTTATTTAGAGTTCCAAATACATGTATCCCTATAGGAGAAAACAGAGTGAAACCTAAAAATAAAAACGGTTACTGCAAACGAACGGTTTAACCTAGAAGAACGAAATTTGGTGAGCCAAGTGGTTTTGGTGTACTGATCATTACCTGAAAGAATCATCAAGATTGGGTGAAAAAATGTTTGCTGTGATTTCCGGCAACTCGTAGTTTTTGGAAGCTTGGCAACCCCTTTCCATCAAAGTGATTTTCGCCAGTCTCTGCTTAGGGCTACATCAACAGCAAACAAACCATAGAGATAGAACTTGAAACTGCTCTATTGTGTCAAGTTTCAAAGAGCTAGCACAAACCGTCTTTGATTTAGAGTTCCAAATACATGTATCCGTATAGGAGAAAACAGAGTGAAACCTAAAAATAATAACGGTTACTGCAAACGAACGGTTTAACCTAGAAGAACGAAATTTGGTGAGCCAAGTGGTTTTGGTGTACTGATCATTACCTGATAGAATCATCAAGATTGGGTGCAAAAATGTTTGCTGAGATTTCAGGCAACTCGTAGTTTTTGGAAGCTTGGCAACCCCTTTCCATTAAAGTGATTTTCGCCAGTCTCTGCTTAGGGCTACATCAACAGCAAACAAACCATAGAGATAGAACTTGAAACTGCTCTATTGTGTCAAGTTTCAAAGAGGTAGCACAAACCGTCTTTAATTTAGAGTTCCAAATACATTCATCCCTACAGGAGAAAACAGAGTGAAACCTAAAAATGAAAACGGTTACTGCAAACGAACGGTTTAACCTAGAAGAACGAAATTTGGTGAGCCAAGTGGTTTTGGTGTACTGATCATTACCTGAAAGAATCATCAAGATTGGGTGAAAAAAATGTTTGCTGAGATTTCAAGAAACTCGTAGTTTTTGGAAGCTTGGCAACCCTTTCCATCAAAGTGATTTTCTACAGTCTCTGCTTAGGGCTACATCAACAGCAAACAAACCATAGAGATAGAACTTGAGACTGCTCTATTGTGTCAAGTTTCAAAGAGCTAGCACAAACCGTCTTTGATTTAGAGTTCCAAATACATGTATCCCTATTGGAGAAAACAGAGTGAAACCTAAAAATGAAAACGGTTACTGCAAACGAACGGTTTAACCTAGAAGAACGAAATTTGGTGAGCCAAGTGGTTTTAGTGTACTGATCATTACCTGAAAGAATCATCAAGATTGGGTGAAAAAATGTTTGCTGACATTTCAGGCAACTCGTAGTTTTTGGAATTCTGGCAACCCCTTTCCATCAAAGTGATTTTCGCCAGTCTCTGCTTAGGGCTACATCAACAGCAAACAAACCATAGAGATAGAACTTGAAACTGCTCTATTGTGTCAAGTTTCAAAGAGCTAGCACAAACCGTCTTTGATTTAGAGTTCCAAATACATGAATCCGTATAGGAGAAAACAGAGTGAAACCTAAAAATGAAAACGGTTACTGCAAACGAACGGTTTAACCTAGAAGAACGAAATTTGGTGAGCCAAGTGGTTTTGGTGTACTGATCATTACCTGAAAGAATCATCAAGATTGGGTGAAAAAATGTTTGCTGAGATTTCAGGCAACTCATAGTTTTTGGAATTCTGGCAACCCCTTTCCATCAAAGTGATTTTCGCCAGTCTCTGCTTAGGGCTACATCAACAGCAAACAAACCATAGAGATAGAACTTGAAACTGCTCTATTGTGTCAAGTTTCAAAGAGCTAGCACAAACCGTCTTTGATTTAGAGTTCCAAATACATGTATCTCTATAGGAGAAAACAGGTGAAAACTAAAAATGAAAACGGTTACTGCAAACGAACGGTTTAACCTAGAAGAACGAAATTTGGAGAGCCAAGTGGTTTTAGTGTACTGATCATTACCTGAAAGGATCATCAAGATTGGGTGAAAAAATGTTTGCTGAGATTTCAGGCAACTCGTAGTTTTTGGAAGCTTGGCAACCCCTTTCCATCAAAGTGATTTTCGCCAGTCTCTGCTTAGGGCTACATCAACAGCAAACAAACCATAGAGATAGAACTTGAAACTGCTCTATTTTGTCAAGTTTCAAAGAGCTAGCACAAACCGTCTTTTATTTAGAGTTCCAAATACATGTATCCGTATAGGAGAAAACAGAGTGAACCTAAAAATAATAACGGTTACTGCAAACGAACGGTTTAACCTAGAAGAACGAAATTTGGTGAGCCAAGTGGTTTTGGTGTACTGATCATTACCTGAAAGAATCATCAAGATTGGGTGCAAAAATGTTTGCTGAGATTTCAGGCAACTCGTAGTTTTTGGAAGCTTGGCAACCCCTTTCCATTAAAGTGATTTTTCGCCAGTCTCTGCTTAGGGCTACATCAACAGCAAACAAACCATAGAGATAGAACTTGAACTGCTCTATTGTGTCAAGTTTCAAAGAGGTAGCACAAACCGTCTTTGATTTAGAGTTCCAAATACATTCATCCCTACAGGAGAAAACAGAGTGAAACCTAAAAATGAAAACGGTTACTGCAAACGAACGGTTTAACCTAGAAGAACGAAATTTGGTGAGCCAAGTGGTTTTGGTGTACTGATCATTACCTGAAAGAATCATCAAGATTGGGTGCAAAATGTTTGCTGAGATTTCAGGCAACTCGTAGTTTTTGGAAGCTTGGCAACCCCTTTCCATTATAGTGATTTTCGCCAGTCTCTGCTTAGGGCTACATCAACAGCAAACAAACCATAGAGATAGAACTTGAAACTGCTCTATTGTGTCAAGTTTCAAAGAGCTAGCACAAACCGTCTTTGATTTAGAGTTCCAAATACATTCATCCCTATAGGAGAAAACAGAGTGAAACCTAAAAATGAAAACGGTTACTGCAAACGAACGGTTTAACCTAGAAGAACGAAATTTGGTGAGCCAAGTGGTTTTGGTGTACTGATCATTAACTGAAAAAATCATCAAGATTGGGTGAAAAAATGTTTGCTGAGATTTCAGGGAACTCGTAGTTTTTGAAATCTTGGCAACCCCTTTCCATCAAAGTGATTTTCGTCAGTCTCTGCTTAGGGCTACATCAACAGCAAACAAACAATAGAGATAGAACTTGAAACTGCTCTATTGTGTCAAGTTTCAAAGAGCTAGCACAAACCGTCTTTGATTTAGAGTTCCAAATACATGTATCTGTATAGGAGAAAACAGAGTGAAACCTAAAAATCAAAAACGGTTACTGCAAACGAACGGTTTAACTTAGAAGAACGAAATTTGGTGAGCCAAGTGGTTTTGGTGTACTGATCATTACCTGAAAGAATCATCAAGATTGGGTGAAAAAATGTTTGTTGAGATTTCAGGAAACTCGTAGTTTTGGGAAGCTTGGCAACTCCTTTCCATCAAAGTGATTTTCGCCATCTCTGCTTAGGGTTACATCAACAGCAAACAAACCATAGAGATAGAACATGAAACTGCTCTATTGTGTAAAGTATCAAAAAGCTAGCACAAACCGTCTTTGATTTAGAGTTCCAAATACATGTACCTATTGGAGAAAACAGAGTGAAGCCTAAAAATGAAAACGGTTACTGCAAACGAACGGTTTAACCTAGAAGAATGAAATTTGGTGAACCAAGTGGTTTTGGTGTACTGATCATTACCTGAAAGAATCATCAAGATTGGGTGAAAAAATGTTTGCTGAGATTTCAGGGAACTCGTAGTGTTTGAAAGCTTGGCAACCCCTTTCAATCTAAGTGATTTTCGCCAGTCTCTGCTTAGGGCTACATCAACAGCAAACAAACCATAGAGATAGAACTTGAAACTGCTCTATCGTGTCAAGTTTCAAAGAGCTAGCACAAACCGTCTTTGATTTAGAGTTCCAAATACATGTATACCTATGGAGAAAACAGAGTGAAACCTCAAAATGAAACGGTTACTGAAAACGAACGATTTAACCTAGAAGAATGAAATTTGGTGAACCAAGTGGTTTTGGTGTACTGATCATTACCTGAAAGAATCATCAAGACTGGGTGAAAAAATGTTTGCTGTGATTTCAGGCAACTCGTAGTTTTTGGAAGCTTGGCAACCACTTTCCATCCAAGTGATTTTTGCCAGTCTCTGCTTAGGGCTACATCAACAGCAAACAAACCATAGAGATAGAACTTGAAACTGCTCTATTGTGTCAAGTTTCAAAGAGGTAGCACAACCGTCTTTGATTTAGAGTTCCAAATACATGTAACCGTATAGGAGAAAACAGAGTGAAACCTAAAAATGAAAACGGTTACTGCAAAGGAACGGTTTAACCTAGAAGAACGAAATTTGGTGAGCCAAGTGGTTTTGTGTACTGATCATTACCTGAAAGAATCATAAAGATTGGGTGAAAAAATGTTTGCTGAGATTTCAGGCAACTCGTAGTTTTTGGAAGCTTGGCAACCCCTTTCCATCAAAGTGATTTTTGCCAGTCTCTGCTTAGGGCTAGATCAACAACAACAAACCATAGAGATAGAACTTGAGACTGCTCTATTGTGTCAAGTTTCAAAGAGCTAGCACAAACCGTCTTTGATTTAGAGTTCCAAATACATGTATCCCTATTAGAGAAAACAGAGTGAAACCAAAAATTAAAACGGTTACTGCAAACGAACGGTTTAACCTAGAAGAACGAAATTTGGTGAGCCAAGTGGTTTTGGTGTACTGATCATTACCTGAAAGAATCATCAAGATTGGGTGAAAAAATGTTTGCTGAGATTTCAGGAAACTCGTAGTTTTTGGATGCTTGGCAACCCCTTTCCATCAAAGTGATTTTCGCCAGTCTCTGCTTAGGGCTACATCAACAGCAAACAAACCATGGAGATAGAACTTGAAACTGCTCTATTGTGTCATGTTTCAAAGAGCTACCACAAACTATCGTTGATTTAGAGTTCCAAATACATGTATCCCTATTGGAGAAAAACAGAGTGAAACCTAAAAATGAAAACGGTTACTGCAAACGAACGGTTTAACCTAGAAGAACGAAATTTGGTGAGCCAAGTGGTTTTGGTGTACTGATCATTACCTGAAAGAATCATCAAGATTGGGTGAAAAAATGTTTGCTGAGATTTCAGGCAACGTGTAGATTTTAAAAGGTTGGCAACCCCTTTCCATCAATGTGATTTTCGCTAGTCTCTGCTTAGGGCTACATCAACAGCAAACAAACCATAGAGATAGAACTTGAAACTGCTCTATTGTGTCAAGTTTCAAAGAGCTAGCACAAACCGTCTTTGATTTAGAGTTCCAAATACATGTATCCCTATAGGAGAAAACAGAGTGAAACCTAAAAATGAGAACGGTTACAGCAAACGAACGTTTAACCTAGAAGAACAAAATTTGGTGAGCCAAGTGGTTTTGGTGCACTGATCATTACCTGAAAGATCATCGAGATTGGGTGAAAAAATGTTTGCTGAGATTTCAGGCAACTCGTAGTTTTTGAAGCTTGGCAACCCCTTTCCATCAAAGTGATTTTCGCCAGTCTCTGCTTAGGGCTACATCAACAGCAAACAAACCATAGAGATAGAACTTGAAACTGCTCTATCGTGTCAAGTTTCAAAGAGCTAGCACAAACCGTCTTTGATTTAGAGTTCCAAATACATGTATCCATGAAGGAGAAAACAGAGTGAAACCTAAAATGAAAACGGTTACTGAAAACGAACGGTTTAACCAGAAGAACGAAATTTGGTGAGCCAAGTGGTTTTGGTGTACTGATCATTACCTGAAAGAATCATCAAGATTGGGTGAAAAAATGTTTGCTGAGATTTCAGGGCAACTCGTAGTTTTTGGAAGCTTGGCAACCCCTTTCCATCAAAGTGATTTTCGCCAGTCTCTGCTTAGGGATACATCAACAGCAAACAAACCATAGAGATAGAACTTGAAACTGCTCTATTGTGTCAAGTTTCAAAAAGCTAGCACAAACCGTCTTTGATTTCGAGTTCCAAATACATGTATACCTATGGAGAAAACAGAGTGAAACCTAAAAATGAAAACGGTTACTGCAAACGAACGGTTTAACCTAGAAGAATGAAATTTGGTGAACCAAGTGGTTTTGGTGTACTGATCATTACCTGAAAGAATCATCAAGACTGGGTGAAAAAATGTTTGCTGTGATTTCAGGCAACTCGTAGTTTTTGGAAGCTTGGCAACCACTTTCCATCAAAGTGATTTTTGCCAGTCTCTGCTTAGGGCTACATCAACAGCAAACAAACCATAGAGATAGAACTTGAAACTGCTCTATTGTGTCAAGTTTCAAAGAGGTAGCACAAACCGTCTTTGATTTAGAGTTCCAAATACATGTAACCGTATAGGAGAAAACAGAGTGAAACCTAAAAATGAAAACGGTTACTGCAAAGGAACGGTTTAACCTAGAAGAACGAAATTTGGTGAGCCAAGTGGTTTTGGTGTACTGATCATTACCTGAAAGAATCATCAAGATTGGGTGAAAAAATGTTTGCTGAGATTTCAGGCAACTCGTAGTTTTTGGAAGCTTGGCAACCCCTTTCCATCAAAGTGATTTTTGCCAGTCTCTGCTTAGGGCTAGATCAACAACAAACAAACCATAGAGAGAGAACTTGAGACTGCTCTATTGTGTCAAGTTTCAAAGAGGTAGCACAAACCGTCTTTGATTTAGAGTTTCAAATACATGCATCCCTATTAGAGAAAACAGAGTGAAACCTAAAAATGAAAACGGTTACTGCAAACGAACGGTTTAACCTAGAAGAACGAAATTTGGTGAGCCAAGTGGTTTTGGTGTACTGATCATTACCTGAAAGAATCATCAAGATTGGGTGAAAAAATGTTTGCTGAGATTTCAGGCAACTCGTAGTTTTTGGATGCTTGGCAACCCCTTTCCATCAAAGTGATTTTCGCCAGTCTCTGCTTAGGGCTACATCAACAGCAAACAAACCATGGAGATAGAACTTGAAACTGCTCTATTGTGTCATGTTTCAAAGAGCTAGCACAAACTATCTTTAATTTAGAGTTTCAAATACATGTATCCCTATTGGAGAAAACAGAGTGAAACCTAAAAATGAAAACGGTTACTGCAAACGAACGGTTTAACCTAGAAGAACGAAATTTGGTGAGCCAAGTGGTTTTGGTGTACTGATCATTACCTGAAAGAATCATCAAGATTGGGTGAAAAAATGTTTGCTGAGATTTCAGGCAACTCGTAGTTTTTGGAAGCTTGGCAACTCCTTTCCATGAAAGTGATTTTCGCCATCTCTGCTTAGGGTTACATCAACAGCAAACAAACCATAGAGATACAACTTGAAACTGCTCTATTGTGTCAAGTTTCAAAGAGCTAGCACAAACCGTCTTTGATTTAGAGTTCCAAATACATGTATCCGTATAGGAGAAAACAGAGTGAAACATAAAAATGAAAACGGTCACTGCAAACGAACGGTTTAACCTAGAAGAACGAAATTTGGTGAGCCAAGTGGTTTTGGTGTACTGATCATTACCTGAAAAAATCATCAAGATTGGGTGAAAAAATGTTTGCTGAGATTTCAGGGAACTCGTAGTGTTTGAAAGCTTGGCAACCCCTTTCCATCTAAGTGCTTTTCGCCAGTCTCTGCTTAGGGCTACATCAACAGCAAACAAACCATAGAGATAGAACTTGAAACTGCTCTATCGTGTCAAGTTTCAAAGAGCTAGCACAAACCGTCTTTCATTTCGAGTTCCAAATACATGTATCCCTATTGGAGAAAACAGAGTGAAACCTAAAAATGAAAACGGTTACTGCAAACGAACGGTTTAACCTAGAAGAACGAAATTTGGTGAGCCAAGTGGTTTTGGTGTACTGATCATTACCTGAAAGAATCATCAAGATTGGGTTAAAAAATGTTTGCTGAGATTTCAGGCAACGTGTAGATTTTAAAAGGTTGGCAACCCCTTTCCATCAATGTGATTTTCGCTAGTCTCTGCTTAGGGCTACATCAACAGCAAACAAACCATAGAGATAGAACTTGAAACTGCTCTATTGTGTCTAGTTTCAAAGAGCTAGCACAAACCGTCTTTGATTTAGAGTTCCAAATACATGTATCCCTATAGGAGAAAACAGAGTAAAACCTAAAAATGAAAACGGTTAGTGCAAACGAACGGTTTAACCTAGAAGAACAAAATTTGGTGAGCCAAGTGGTTTTGGTGCACTTATCATTACCTGAAAGAATCATCGAGATTGGGTGAAAAAATGTTTGCTGAGATTTCAGGCAACTCGTAGTTTTTGGAAGCTTGGCAACCCCTTTCCATCAAAGTGATTTTCGCCAGTCTCTGCTTAGGGCTACATCAACAGCAAACAAACCATAGAGATAGAACTTGAAACTGCTCTATCGTGTCAAGTTTCAAAGAGCTAGCACAAACCGTCTTTGATTTAGAGTTCCAAATACATGTATCCGTATAGGAGAAAACAGAGTGAAACCTAAAAATGAAAACGGTCACTGCAAACGAACGGTTTAACCTAGAAGAACGAAATTTGGTGAGCCAAGTGGTTTTGGTGTACTGATCATTACCTGAAAAAATCATCAAGATTGGGTGAAAAAATGTTTGCTGAGATTTCAGGGAACTCGTAGTGTTTGAAAGCTTGGCAACCCCTTTCCATCTAAGTGATTTTCGCCAGTCTCTTACTTAGGGCTACATCAACAGCAAACAAACCATAGAGATAAAACTTGAAACTGCTCTATCGTGTCAAGTTTCAAAGAGCTAGCAAAAACCGTCTTTGATTTAGAGTTCCAAATACATGTATCCCTATTGGAGAAAACAGAGTGAAACCTAAAAATGAAAACGGTTACTGCAAACGAACGGTTTAACCTAGAAGAACGAAATTTGGTGAGCCAAGTGGTTTTGGTGTACTGATCATTACCTGAAAGAATCATCAAGATTGGGTGAAAAAATGTTTGCTGAGATTTCAGGCAACTCGTAGTTTTTGGAAGCTTGGCAACCCTTTCCATCAAAGTGATTTTCGCCAGTCTCTGCTTAGGGCTACATCAACAGCAAACAAACCATAGAGATAGAACTTGAAACTGCTCTATTGTGTCAAGTTTCAAAAAGCTAGCACAAACCGTCTTTGATTTCGAGTTCCAAATACATGTATACCTATGGAGAAAACAGAGTGAAACCTAAAAATGAAAACGGTTACTGCAAACGAACGGTTTAACCTAGAAGAACGAAATTTGGTGAGCCAAGTGGTTTTGGTGTACTGATC
Organism: Ictidomys tridecemlineatus; assembly: GCF_052094955.1. Taxonomy (NCBI): domain Eukaryota; kingdom Metazoa; phylum Chordata; class Mammalia; order Rodentia; family Sciuridae; genus Ictidomys; species Ictidomys tridecemlineatus. Next base: position 20,382 of record NW_027524087.1, read on the forward strand.
ATTACCTGAAAGAATCATCAAGATTGGGTGAAAAAATGTTTGCTGAGATTTCAGGCAACTCGTAGTTTTTGGAAGCTTGGCAACCCCTTTCCATCAAAGTGATTTTTGCCAGTCTCTGCTTAGGGCTAGATCAACAACAAACAAACCATAGAGAGAGAACTTGAGACTGCTCTATTGTGTCAAGTTTCAAACAGCTAGCACAAACCGTCTTTGATTTAGAGTTCCAAATACATGTATCCCTATTAGAGAAAACAGAGTGAAACCTAAAAATGAAAACGGTTACTGCAAACGAACGGTTTAACCTAGAAGAACGAAATTTGGTGAGCCAAGTGGTTTTGGTGTACTGATCATTACCTGAAAGAATCATCAAGATTGGGTGAAAAAATGTTTGCTGAGATTTCAGGCAACTCGTAGTTTTTGGATGCTTGGCAACCCCTTTCAATCAAAGTGATTTTCGCCAGTCTCTGCTTAGGGCTACATCAACAGCAAACAAACCATGGAGATAGAACTTGAAACTGCTCTATTGTGTCATGTTTCAAAGAGCTAGCACAAACTATCTTTGATTTAGAGTTTCAAATACATGTATCCCTATTGGAGAAAACAGAGTGAAACCTAAAAATGAAAACGGTTACTGCAAACGAACGGTTTAACCTAGAAGAACGAAATTTGGTGAGCCAAGTGGTTTTGGTGTACTGATCATTACCTGAAAGAATCATCAAGATTGGGTGAAAAAATGTTTGCTGAGATTTCAGGCAACGTGTAGATTTTAAAAGGTTGGCAACCCCTTTCCATCAATGTGATTTTCGCCAGTCTCTGCTTAGGGCTACATCAACAGCAAACAAACCATAGAGATAGAACTTGAAACTGCTCTATTGTGTCAAGTTTCAAAGAGCTAGCACAAACCGTCTTTGATTTAGAGTTCCAAATACATGTATCCCTATAGGAGAAAACAGAGTGAATCCTAAAAATGAGAACGGTTACAGCAAACGAACGGTTTAACCTAGAAGAACAAAATTTGGTGAGCCAAGTGGTTTTGGTGCACTGATCATTACCTGAAAGAATCATCGAGATTGGGTGAAAAAATGTTTGCTGAGATTTCAGGGAACTCGTAGTTTTTGGAAGCTTGGCAACCCCTTTCCATCAAAGTGACTTTCGCCAGTCTCTGCTTAGGGCTACATCAACAGCAAACAAACCATAGAGATAGAACTTGAAACTGCTCTATTGTGTCAAGTTTCAAAGAGGTAGCACAAACCGTCTTTGATTTAGAGTTCCAAATACATGTATCCATATAGGAGAAAACAGAGTGAAACCTAAAAATGAAAACGGTTACTGCAAACGAACGGTTAAACCTAGAAGAACGAAATTTGGTGAGCAAATGGTTTTGGTGTACTGATCATTACCTGAAAGAATCATCAAGATTGGGTAAAAAAATGTTTGCTGAGATTTCAGGCAACTCGTAGTTTTTGGATGCTTGGCAACCCCTTTCCATCAAAGTGATTTTCGCCAGTCTCTGCTTTGGGCTACATCAACAGCAAACAAACCATAGAGATAGAACTTGAAACTGCTCTATTGTGTCAAGTTTCAAAGAGCTAGCACAAACCGTCTTTGAATTAGAGTTCCAAATACATGTATCCCTATTGGAGAAAACAGAGTGAAACCTAAAAATGAAAACGGTTACTGCAAACGAACGGTTTAACCTAGAAAACGAAATTTGGTGAGCCAAGTGGTTTTGGTGTACTGATACCTGAAAGAATCATCAAGATTGGATGAAAAAATGTTTGCTGAGATTTCAGGCAACTCGTAGTTTTTGGAAGCTTGGCAACCCCTTTCCATCAAAGTGATTTTCGCCAGTCTCTGCTTAGGGCTACATCAACAGCAAACAAAACCATAGAGATAGAACTTGAAACTGCTCTATAGTGTCAAGTTTCAAAGAGCTAGCACAAACCGTCTTATATTTAGAGTTCCAAATACATGTATCCGTATTGGAATAAACAGAGTGAAACCTAAAAAATGAGAACGGTTACTGCAAACGAACGGTTTTACCTAGAAGAACGAAATTTGGTGAGCCAAGTGGTTTTGGTGTACTGATCATTACCTGAAAGAATCATCAAGATTGGGTGAAAAAATGTTTGCTCAGATTTCAGGCAACTCGTAGTTTTTGGAAGCTTGGCAACCCCTTTCCATCAAAGTGATTTTCGCCAGTCTCTGCTTAGGGCTACATCAACAGCAAACAAACCATAGAGGTAGAACTTGAAACTGCTCTATTGTGTCAAGTTTCAAAGAGCTAGCACAAACCGTCTTTGATTTAGAGTTCCAAATATATGTATCCCTATTGGAGAAAACAGAGTGAAACCTAAAAATGAGAACGGTTACTGCAAACGAACGGTTTAACCTAGAAGAACGAAATTTGGTGAGCCAAGTGGTTTTGGTGTAGTGATCATTACCTGAAAGAATCATCAAGATTGGGTGAAAAAATGTTTGCTGAGATTTCAGGCAACTCGTAGTTTTTGGAAGCTTGGCAACTTCTTTCCATCAAAGTGATTTTCGCCAGTCTCTGCTTAGGGCTACATCAACAGCAAACAAACCATAGAGATAGAACTTGAAACTGCTCTATTGTGTCAAGTTTCAAAGAGCTAGCACAAACCGTCTTTGATTAGAGTTCCAAATACATGTATCCCTATAGGAGAAAACAGAGTGAAACCTAAAAATGAAAACGGTTACTGCAAACGAAGGGTTTAACCTAGAAGAACGAAATTTGGTGAGCCAAGTGGTTTTGGTGTACTGATCATTACCTGAAAGAATCATCAAGATTGGGTGAAAAAATGTTTGCTGAGATTTCAGGCAACTCGTAGTTTTTGGAAGCTTGGCAACCCCTTTCCATTAAAGTGATTTTCGCCAGTCTCTGCTTAGGGCTACATCAACAGCAAACAAACCATAGAGATAGAACTTGAAACTGCTCTATTGTGTCAAGTTTCAAAGAGCTAGCACAAACCGTCTTTGATTTAGAGTTCCAAATACATGTATCCCTATTGGAGAAAACAGAGTGAAACCTAAAAATGAAAAAGGTTATTGCAAACGAACGGTTTAACCTAGAAGAACGAAATTTGGTGAGCCAAGTGGTTTTGGTGTACTGATCATTACCTGAAAGAATCATCAAGATGGGGTGAAAAAATGTTTGCTGAGATTTCAGGCAACTCGTAGTTTTTGGAAGCTTGGCAACCCCTTTCCATCAAAGTGATTTTCGCCAGTCTCTGCTTAGGGCTACATCAACAGCAAACAAACCATAGAGATAGAACTTGAAACTGCTCTATTGTGTCACGTTTCAAAGAGCTAGCACAAACCGTCTTTGATTTAGAGTTCCAAATACATGTATCCATATAGGAGAAAACAGAGTGAAACCTAAAAATTAGAACGGTTACTGCAAACGATCGGTTTAACCTAGAAGAATGAAATTTTGTGAGCCGAGTGGTTTTGGTGTACTGATCATTACCTGAAAGAATCATCAAGATTGGGTGTAAAAATGTTTGCTGAGATTTCAGGCAACTCGTAGTTTTTGGAAGCTTGGCAACCACTTTCCATCAAAGTGACTTTCGCCAGTCTCTGCTTAGGGCTACATCAACAGCAAACAAACCATAGAGATAGAACTTGAAACTGCTCTATTGTGTCAAGTTTCAAAGGGCTAGCACAAACCGTCTTTGATTTAGAGTTCCAAATACATGTATTCCTATTGGAGAAAACAGAGTGAAACCTAAAAATGAAAACGGTTACTGCAAATGAACGGTTTAACCTAAAAGAACGAAATTTGGTGAGCCAAGTGGTTTTGGTGCACAGATCATTACCTGAAAGAATCATCAAGATTGGGTGAAAAAATGTTTGCTGAGATTTCAGGTAACTCGTAGTTTTTGAAAGCTTGGCAACCCCTTTCCATCAAAGTGATTTTCGCCAGTCTATGCTTAGGGCTACATCAACAGCAAACAAACCATAGAGATAGAACTAGAAACTGCTCTATTGTGTCACGTTTCAAAGAGCTAGCACAAACCGTCTTTGATTTAGAGTTCCAAATATATGTATCCCTATAGGAGAAAACAGAGTGAAACCTAAAAATGAGAACGGTTACTGCAAACGAACGGTTTAACCTACAAGACCGAAATTTGGTGAGCCAAGTGGTTTTGGTGTACTGATCATTACCTGAAAGGATCATCAAGATTGGGTGAAAAAATGTTTGCTCAAATTTCAGGAAACTCGTAGTTTTTGGAAGCTTGGCAACACCTTTCTATCAAAGTGATTTTCGCCAGTGTCTGCTTAGGTCTACATCAACAGCAAACAAACCATAGAGATAGATCTTGAAACTGCTCTATTGTGTCAAGTTTCAAAGAGCTAGCACAAACCGTCTTTGATTTAGAGTTCCAAACACATGTATCCGTATAGGAGAAAACAGAGTGAAACCTAAAAATGAAAGCGGTTACTGCAAACGAACGGTTTAACCTAGAAGAACGAAATTTGGTGAGCCAAGTGGTTTTGGTGTACTGATCATTACCTGAAAGAATCATCAAGATTGGGTGAAAAAATGTTTGCTGAGATTTCAGGAAACTCGTAGTTTTTGGAAGCTTGGCAACCCCTTTCCATCAAAGTGATTTTCGCCAGTCTCTGCTTAGGGCTACATCAACAGCAAACAAACCATAGAGATAGAACTTAAAACTGCTCTATTGTGTCAAGTTTCAAAGAGCTAGCACAAACCGTCTTTGATTTAGAGTTCCAAATACATGTATCCCTATTGGAGAAAACAGAGTGAAACCTATAAATGAAAAAGGTTATTGCAAACGAACGGTTTAACCTAGAAAAACGAAATTTGGTGAGCCAAGTGGTTTTGGTGTACTGATCATTACCTGAAAGAATCATCAAGATTGGGTGAAAAAATGTTTGCTGTGATTTCAGGCAACTCGTAGTTTTTGGAAGCTTGGCAACCCCTTTCCATCAAAGTGATTTTCGCCAGTCTCTGCTTAGGGCTACATCAACAGCAAACAAACCATAGAGATAGAACTTGAAACTGCTCTATTGTGTCAAGTTTCAAAGAGCTAGCACAAACCGTCTTTGATTTAGAGTTCCAAATACATGTATCCCTATTGGAGAAAACAGAGTGAAACCTAAAAATGAAAAAGGTTATTGCAAACGAACGGTTTAACCTAGAAGAACGAAATTTGGTGAGCCAAGTGGTTTTGGTGTACTGATCATTACCTGAAAGAATCATCAAGATGGGGTGAAAAAATGTTTGCTGAGATTTCAGGGAACTCGTAGTTGTTAAAAGCTTGGCAACCCCTTCCCATCAAAGTGATTTTCGCCTGTCTCTGCTTAGGGCTACATCAACAGCAAACAAACCATAGAGATAGAACTTGAAACTGCTCTATTGCGTCAAGTTTTAAACAGCTAGCACAAACCGTCTTTGATTTAGAGTTCCAAATACATGTATCCGTATAGGAGAAAACAGAGTGAAACCTAAAAATGAAAACGGTTACTGCAAACGAACGGTTTAACCTAGAAGAACGAAATTTGGTGAGCCAAGTGGTTTTGGTGTACTGATCATTACCTGAAAGAATCATCAAGATTGGGTGAAAAAATGTTTGCTGAGATTTCAGGCAACGTGTAGATTTTAAAAGGTTGGCAACCCCTTTCCATCAATGTGATTTTCGCCAGTCTCTCCTTAGGGCTACATCAACAGCAAACAAACCATAGAGATAGAACTTGAAACTGCTCTATTGTGTCAAGTTTCAAAGAGCTAGCACAAACCGTCTTTGATTTAGAGTTCCAAATACATGTATCCCTATAGGAGAAAACAGAGTGAATCCTAAAAATGAGAACGGTTACAGCAAACGAACGGTTTAACCTAGAACGACAAAATTTGGTGAGCCAAGTGGTTTTGGTGCACTGATCATTACCTGAAAGAATCATCGAGATTGGGTGAAAAAATGTTTGCTGAGATTTCAGGCAACTCGTAGTTTTTGGAAGCTTGGCAACCCCTTTCCATCAAAGTGATTTTCGCCAGTCTCTGCTTAGGGCTACATCAACAGCAAACAAACCATAGAGATAGAACTTGAAACTGCTCTATTGTGTCAAGTTTCAAATAGGTAGCACAAACCGTCTTTGATTTAGAGTTCCAAATACATGTATCCATATAGGAGAAAACAGAGTGAAACCTAAAAATGAAAACGGTTACTGCAAACGAACGGTTAAACCTAGAAGAACGAAATTTGGTGAGCCAAATGGTTTTGGTGTACTGATCATTACCTGAAAGAATCATCAAGATTGGGTAAAAAAATGTTTGCTGAGATTTCAGGCAACTCGTAGTTTTTGGATGCTTGGCAACCCCTTTCCATCAAAGTGATTTTCGGCAGTCTCTGCTTTGGGCTACATCAACAGCAAACAAACCATAGAGATAGAACTTGAAACTGCTCTATTGTGTCAAGTTTCAAAGAGCTAGCACAAACCGTCTTTGAATTAGAGTTCCAAATACATGTATCCCTATTGGAGAAAACAGAGTGAAACCTAAAAATGAAAACGGTTACTGCAAACGAACGGTTTAACCTAGAAAAACGAAATTTGGTGAGCCAAGTGGTTTTGGTGTACTGATACCTGAAAGAATCATCAAGATTGGGTGAAAAAATGTTTGCTGAGATTTCAGGCAACTCGTAGTTTTTGGAAGCTTGGCAACCCCTTTCCATCAAAGTGATTTTCGCCAGTCTCTGCTTAGGACTACATCAACAGCAAACAAACCATAGAGATAGAACTTGAACCTGCTCTATTGTGTCAAGTTTCCACGAGCTAGCACAAACCGTCTTATATTTAGAGTTCCAAATACATGTATCCGTATTGGAATAAACAGAGTGAAACCTAAAAATGAAAACGGTTACTGCAAACGAACGGTTTAACCTAGAAAAACGAAATTTGGTGAGCCAAGTGGTTTTGGTGTACTGATCATTACCTGAAAGAATCATCAAGATTGGGTGAAAAAATGTTTGCTGAGATTTCAGGAAACTCGTAGTTTTTGGAAGCTTGGCAACCCCTTTCCATCAAAGTGATTTTCGCCAGTCTCTGCTTAGGGCTACATCAACAGCAAACAAACCATAGAGATAGAACTTGAAACTGCTCTATTGTGTCACGTTTAAAAGAGCTAGCAAAAACCGTCTTTGATTTAGAGTTCCAAATACATGTATCCATATAGGAGAAGACAGAGTGAAACCTAAAAATGAGAACGGTTACTGCAAACGAACGGTTTAACCTAGAAGAACAAAATTTGGTGAGCCAAGTGGTTTTGGTGTACTGATCATTACCTGAAAGAATCATCAAGATTGGGTGAAAAAATGTTTGCTGAGATTTCAGGCAACTCGTAGTTTTTTGGAAGCTTGGAAACTTCTTTCCATCAAAGTGATTTTGGCCAGTCTCTGCTTAGGGCTATATCAACAGCAAACAAACCATAGAAATAGAACTTGAAACCTCTTTATTGTGTCAAGTTTCAAAGAGCTAGCACAAACATCTTTGATTTAGATTTCAAAATACATGTATCCGTATAGGAGAAAACAGAGTGAAACCTAAAAATGAGAACGGTTACTGGAAACGAACGGTTTAACCTAGAAGAACGAAATTTGGTGAGCCAAGTGGTTTTGGTGTACTGATCATTACCTGAAAGAATCATCAAGATTGGGTGAAAAAATGTTTGCTCATATTTCAGGCAACTCGTAGTTTTTGGAAGCTTGGCAACCACTTTCCATCAAAGTGATTTTCGCCAGTCTCTTCTTAGGGCTACATCAACAGCAAACAAACCATAGAGATAGAACTTGAAACTGCTCTATTGTGTCAAGTTTCAAATAGGTAGCACAAACCGTCTTTGATTTAGAGTTCCAAATACATGTATCCATATAGGAGAAAACAGAGTGAAACCTAAAAATGAAAACGGTTACTGCAAACGAACGGTTAAACCTAGAAGAACGAAATGTGGTGAGCCAAATGGTTTTGGTGTACTGATCATTACCTGAAAGAATCATCAAGATTGGGTAAAAAAATGTTTGCTGAGATTTCAGGCAACTCGTAGTTTTTGGATGCTTGGCAACCCCTTTCCATCAAAGTGATTTTCGGCAGTCTCTGCTTTGGGCTACATCAACAGCAAACAAACCATAGAGATAGAACTTGAAACTGCTCTATTGTGTCAAGTTTCAAAGAGCTAGCACAAACCGTCTTTGAATTAGAGTTCCAAATACATGTATCCCTATTGGAGAAAACAGAGTGAAACCTAAAAATGAAAACGGTTACTGCAAACGAACGGTTTAACCTAGAAAAACGAAATTTGGTGAGCCAAGTGGTTTTGGTGTACTGATACCTGAAAGAATCATCAAGATTGGGTGAAAAAATGTTTGCTGAGATTTCAGGCAACTCGTAGTTTTTGGAAGCTTGGCAACCCCTTTCCATCAAAGTGATTTTCGCCAGTCTCTGCTTAGGGCTACATCAACAGCAAACAAACCATAGAGATAGAACTTGAACCTGCTCTATTGTGTCAAGTTTCCACGAGCTAGCACAAACCGTCTTATATTTAGAGTTCCAAATACATGTATCCGTATTGGAATAAACAGAGTGAAACCTAAAAATGAAAACGGTTACTGCAAACGAACGGTTTAACCTAGAAAAACGAAATTTGGTGAGCCAAGTGGTTTTGGTGTACTGATCATTACCTGAAAGAATCATCAAGATTGGGTGAAAAAATGTTTGCTGAGATTTCAGGAAACTCGTAGTTTTTGGAAGCTTGGCAACCCCTTTCCATCAAAGTGATTTTCGCCAGTCTCTGCTTAGGGCTACATCAACAGCAAACAAACCATAGAGATAGAACTTGAAACTGCTCTATTGTGTCACGTTTAAAAGAGCTAGCAAAAACCGTCTTTGATTTAGAGTTCCAAATACATGTATCCATATAGGAGAAAACAGAGTGAAACCTAAAAATGAGAACGGTTACTGCAAACGAACGGTTTAACCTAGAAGAACAAAATTTGGTGAGCCAAGTGGTTTTGGTGTACTGATCATTACCTGAAAGAATCATCAAGATTGGGTGAAAAAATGTTTGCTGAGATTTCAGGCAACTCGTAGTTTTTTGGAAGCTTGGAAACTTCTTTCCATCAAAGTGATTTTGGCCAGTCTCTGCTTAGGGCTATATCAACAGCAAACAAACCATAGAAATAGAACTTGAAACCTCTTTATTGTGTCAAGTTTCAAAGAGCTAGCACAAACATCTTTGATTTAGATTTCAAAATACATGTATCCGTATAGGAGAAAACAGAGTGAAACCTAAAAATGAGAACGGTTACTGGAAACGAACGGTTTAACCTAGAAGAACGAAATTTGGTGAGCCAAGTGGTTTTGGTGTACTGATCATTACCTGAAAGAATCATCAAGATTGGGTGAAAAAATGTTTGCTCATATTTCAGGCAACTCGTAGTTTTTGGAAGCTTGGCAACCCCTTTCCATCAAAGTGATTTTCGCCAGTCTCTTCTTAGGGCTACATCAACAGCAAACAAACCATGGAGATAGAACTTGAAACTGCTCTATTGTGTCACGTTTCAAAGAGCTAGCACAAACTGTCTTTGATTTAGAATTCCAAATACATGTATCCCTATAGGAGAAAACAGAGTGAAACCTAAAAATGAAAACGGTTACTGCAAACGAACGGTTTAACCTAGAAGAACGAAATTTGGTGAGCCAAGTGGTTTTGGTGTACTGATCATTACCTGAAAGAATCATCAAGATTGGGTGAAAACATGTTTGCTGAGATTTCAGGCAACTCGTAGTTTTTGGAAGCTTGGCAACCCCTTTCCATCAAAGTGATTTTCGCCAGTCTCTGCTTAGGGCTACATCAACAGCAAACAAACCATAGAGATAGAACTTGAAACTGCTCTATTGTGTCAAGTTTCAAAGAGCTAGCAAAAACCGTCTTTGATTTAGAGTTCCAAATACATGTATCCGTATAGGAATAAACAGAGTGAAACCTAAAAATGAAACCGATTATTGCAAACGAACGGTTTAACCTAGAAGAACGAAATTTGGTGAGCCAAGTGGTTTTGGTGTACTGATCATTACCTGAAAGAATCATCAAGATTGGGTGAAAAAATGTTTGCTGAGATTTCAGGCAACTCGTAGTTTTTGGAAGCTTGGCAACCCCTTTCCATCAAAGTGATTTTCGCCAGTCTCTGCTTAGGGCTACATCAACAGCAAACAAACCATAGAGATAGAACTTGAAACTGCTCTATTGTGTCAAGTTTCCACGAGCTAGCACAAACCGTCTTATATTTAGAGTTCCAAATACATGTATCCGTACAGGAATAAACAGAGTGAAACCTAAAAATGAAAACGGTTACTGCAAACGAACGGTTTAACCTAGAAGAACGAGATTTGGTGAGCCAAGTGGTTTTGGTGTACTGATCATTACCTGAAAGAATCATCAAGATTGGGTGAAAAAATGTTTGCTGAGATTTCAGGCAACTCGTAGTTTTTGGAAGCTTGGCAACCCCTTTCCATCAAAGTGATTTTTGCCAGTCTCTGCTTAGGGCTACATCGAGAGCAAACAAACCATAGAGATAGAACTTGAAACTGCTCTATTGTGTCAAGTTTCAAAGAGCTAGCACAAACCGTCTTTGATTTAGAGTTCCAAATACATGTATCCCTATAGGAGAAAACAGAGTGAAACCTAAAAATGAGAACGGTTACAGCAAACGAACGGTTTAACCTAGAAGAACAAAATTTGGTGAGCCAAGTGGTTTTGGTGCACTGATCATTACCTGAAAGAATCATCTAGATTGGGTGAAAAAATGTTTGCTGAGATTTCAGGCAACTCGTAGTTTTTGGAAGCTTGGCAACCCCTTTCCATGAAAGTGATTTTCGCCAGTCTCTGCTTAGGGCTACATCAACAGCAAACAAACCATAGATATAGAACTTGAAACTGCTCTATTGTGTCAAGTTTCAAAGAGCTAGCACAAACCGTCTTTGATTTAGAGTTCCAAATACATGTATTTATATAGGAGAAAACAGAGTGAAACCTAAAAATGAAAACGGTTACTGCAAACGAACGGTTTAACCTAGAAGAACGAAATTTGGTGAGCCAAATGGTTTTGGTGTACTGATCATTACCTGAAAGAATCATCAAGATTGGGTGAAAAAATGTTTGCTGAGATTTCAGGCAATTCGTAGTTTTTGGATGCTTGGCAACCCCTTTCCATCAAAGTGATTTTCTCCAGTCTCTGCTTTGGGCTACATCAACAGCAAACAAACCATAGAAATAGAACTTGAAACTGCTCTATTGTGTCAAGTTTCAAAGAGCTAGCACAAACCGTCTTTGATTTAGAGTTCCAAATACATGTATCCCTATTGGAGAAAACAGTGAAACCTAAAAATGAAAACGGTTACTGCAAACGAACGGTTTAACCTAGAAGAACAAAATTTGGTGAGCCAAGTGGTTTTGGTGTACTGATCATTACCTGAAAGAATCGTCAAGATTGGGTGAAAAAAATGGTTGCTGAGATCAGGCAACTCGTTGTTTTTGGAAGCTTGGCAAACCCTTTCCATCAAAGTGATTTTCGCCAGTCTCTGCTTAGGGCTACATCAACAGCAAACAAACCATAGAGATAGAACTTGAAACTGCTCTATAGTGTCAAGTTTCAAAGAGCTAGCACAAACCGTCTTTGATTTAGAGTTCCAAATACATGTATCCCTATAGGAGAAAACAGAGTGAAACCTAAAAATGAGAACGGTTACTGCAAACGAACGGTTTTACCTAGAAGAACGAAATTTGGTGAGCCAAGTGGTTTTGGTGTACTGATCATTACCTGAAAGAATCATCAAGATTGGGTGAAAAAATGTTTGCTCAGATTTCAGGCAACTCGTAGTTTTTGGAAGCTTGGCAACCCCTTTCCATCAAAGTGATTTTCGCCAGTCTCTGCTTAGGGCTACATCAACAGCAAACAAACCATAGAGATAGAACTTGAAACTGCTCTATTGTGTCAAGTTTCAAAGAGCTAGCACAAACCGTCTTTGATTTAGAGTTCCAAATATATGTATCCCTATTGGAGAAAACAGAGTGAAACCTAAAAATGAGAACGGTTACTGCAAACGAACGGTTTAACCTAGAAGAACGAAATTTGGTGAGCCAAGTGGTTTTGGTGTACTGATCATTACCTGAAAGAATCATCAAGATTGGGTGAAAAAATGTTTGCTGAGATTTCAGGAAACTCGTAGTTTTGGAAGCTTGGCAACCCCTTTCCATTAAAGTGATTTTCGGCAGTCTCTGCTTAGGGCTACATCAACAGCAAACAAACCATAGAGATAGAACTTGAAACTGCTCTATTGTGTCAAGTTTCAAAGAGCTAGCACAAACCGTCTTTGATTTAGAGTTCCAAATACATGTATCCCTATTGGAGAAAACAGAGTGAAACCTAAAAATGAAAAAGGTTATTGCAAACGAACGGTTTAACCTAGAAGAACGAAATTTGGTGAGCCAAGTGGTTTTGGTGTACTGATCATTACCTGAAAGAATCATCAAGATGGGGTGAAAAAATGTTTGCTGAGATTTCAGGCAACTCGTAGTTTTTGGAGGCTTGGCAACCCCTTTCCATCAAAGTGATTTTCGCCAGTCTCTGCTTAGGGCTACATCAACAGCAAACAAACCATAGAGATAGAACTTGAAACTGCTCTATTGTGTCACGTTTCAAAGAGCTAGCACAAACCGTCTTTGATTTAGAGTTCCAAATACATGTATCCATATAGGAGAAAACAGAGTGAAACCTAAAAATTAGAACGGTTACTGCAAACGATCGGTTTAACCTAGAAGAATGAAATTTTGTGAGCCGAGTGGTTTTGGTGTACTGATCATTACCTGAAAGAATCATCAAGATTGGGTGTAAAAATGTTTGCTGAGATTTCAGGCAACTCGTAGTTTTTGGAAGCTTGGCAACCACTTTCCATCAAAGTGACTTTCGCCAGTCTCTGCTTAGTGCTACATCAACAGCAAACAAACCATAGAGATAGAACTTGAAACTGCTCTATTGTGTCAAGTTTCAAAGGGCTAGCACAAACCGTCTTTGATTTAGAGTTCCAAATACATGTATCCCTATTGGAGAAAACAGAGTGAAACCTAAAAATGAAAACGGTTACTGCAAATGAACGGTTTAACCTAAAAGAACGAAATTTGGTGAGCCAAGTGGTTTTGGTGTACTGATCATTACCTGAAAGAATCATCAAGATGGGGTGAAAAAATGTTTGCTGAGATTTCAGGGAACTCGTAGTTGTTAAAAGCTTGGCAACCCCTTCCCATCAAAGTGATTTTCGCCTGTCTCTGCTTAGGGCTACATCAACAGCAAACAAACCATAGAGATAGAACTTGAAAGTGCTCTATTGCGTCAAGTTTTAAACAGCTAGAACAAACCGTCTTTGATTTAGAGTTCCAAATACATGTATCCGTATAGGAGAAAACAGAGTGAAACCTAAAAATGAAAACGGTTACTGCAAACGAACGGTTTAACCTAGAAGAACGAAATTTGGTGAGCCAAGTGGTTTTGGTGTACTGATCATTACCTGAAAGAATCATCAAGATGGGGTGAAAAAATGTTTGCTGTGATTTCAGGCAACTCGTAGTTTTTGGAAGCTTGGCAACCCCTTTCCATCAAAGTGATTTTCGCCAGTCTCTGCTTAGGGCTACATCAACAGCAAACAAACCATAGAGATAGAACTTGAAACGGCTCTATTGTGTCACGTTTCAAAGAGCTAGCACAAACCGTCTTTGATTTAGAGTTCCAAATACATGTATCCATATAGGAGAAAACAGAGTGAAACCTAAAAATGAGAACGGTTACTGCAAACGATCGGTTTTACCTAGAAGAATGAAATTTGGTGAGCCAAGTGGTTTTGGTGTACTGATCATTACCTGAAAGAATCATCAAGATTGGGTGAAAATATGTTTGCTCAGATTTCAGGCAACTCGTAGTTTTTGGAAGCTTGGCAACCACTTTCCATCAAAGTGACTGTCGCCACTCTCTGCTTAGGGCTACATCAACAACAAACAAACCATAGAGATAGAACTTGAAACTGCTCTATTGTGTCAAGTTTCAAAGAGCTAGCACAAACCGTCTTTGATTTAGAGTTCCAAATACATGTATCCGAATAGGAGAAAACAGAGTGAAACCTAAAAATGAAAACGGTTACTGCAAACGAACGGTTTAACCTAGAAGAACGAAATTTGGTGAGCCAAGTGGTTTTGGTGTACTGATCATTACCTGAAAGAATCATCAAGATTGGGTGAAAAAATGTTTGCTGAGATTTCAGGCAACTCGTAGTTTTTGGAAGCTTGGCAACCCCTTTCCATCCAAGTGATTTTCGCCAGTCTCTGCTTAGGGCTACATCAACAGCAAACAAACCATAGAGATAGAACTTGAAACTGCTCTATTGTGTCAAGTTTCAAAGAGGTAGCACAAACCGTCTGTGATTTAGAGTTCCAAATACATGTATCCGTATAGGAGAAAACACAGTGAAACCTGAAAATGAAAACAGTTACTGCAAACGAACGGTTTAACCTAGAAGAACGAAATTTGGTGAGCCAAGTGGTTTTGGTGTACTGATCATTACCTGAAAGAATCATCAAGATGGGGTGAAAAAATGTTTGCTGAGATTTCAGGCAACTCGTAGTTTTTGGAAGCTTGGCAACCCCTTTCCATCAAAGTGATTTTCGCCAGTCTCTGCTTAAGGCTACATCAACAGCAAACAAACCATAGAGATAGAACTTGAAACTGCTCTATTGTGTCAAGTTTCAAAGAGCTAGCACAAACCGTCTTTGATTTAGAGTTCCAAATACATGTATCCGAATAGGAGAAAACAGAGTGAAACCTAAAAATGAAAACGGTTACTGCAAACGAACGGTTTAACCTAGAAGAACGAAATTTGGTGAGCCAAGTGGTTTTGGTGTACTGATCATTACCTGAAAGAATCATCAAGATTGGGTGAGAAAATGTTTGCTGAGATTTCAGGCAACTCGTAGTTTTTGGAAGCTTGGCAACCCCTTTCCATCAAAGTGATTTTCGCCAGTCTCTGCTTAGGGCTACATCAACAGCAAACAAACCATAGAGATAGAACTTGAAACTGCTCTATTGTGTCAAGTTTCAAAGAGGTAGCACAAACCGTCTGTGATTTAGAGTTCCAAATACATGTATCCGTATAGGAGAAAACACAGTGAAACCTGAAAATGAAAACAGTTACTGCAAACGAACGGTTTAACCTAGAAGAACGAAATTTGGTGAGCCAAGTGGTTTTGGTGTACTGATCATTACCTGAAAGAATCATCAAGATTGGGTGAAAAAATGTTTGCTCAGATTTCAGGCAACTCGTAGTTTTTGGAAGCTTGGCAACCCCTTTACATCAAAGTGATTTTCGCCAGTCTCTGCTTAGGGCTACATCAACAGCAAACAAACCATAGAGATAGAACTTGAAACTGCTCTATTGTGTCAAGTTTCAAAGAGCTAGCACAAACCGTCTTTGATTTAGAGTTCCAAATACATGTATCCGTATAGGAGAAAACAGAGTGAAACCTAAAAATGAAAACGGTTACTGCAAACGAACGGTTTAACCTAGAAGAACGAAATTGGGTGAGCCAAGTGGTTTTGGTGTACTGATCATTACCTGAAAGAATCATCAAGATTGGGTGAAAAAATGTTTGCTGAGATTTCACGCAACTCGTAGTTTTTGGAAGCTTGGCAACCCCTTTCCATCAAAGTGATTTTCGCCAGTCTCTGCTTAGGGCTACATCAACAGCAAACAAACCATAGAGATAAAACTTGAAACTGCTCTATTGTGTCAAGTTTCAAAGAGCTAGCACAAACCGTCTTTGATTTAGAGTTCCAAATACATGTATCCGTATAGGAGAAAACAGAGTGAAACCTAAAAATGAAAACGGTTACTGCAAACGAACGGTTTAACCTAGAAGAACGAAATTT